>NW_004525003.1:246802-276183 GCF_000260255.1 Octodon degus
TCTTAACCATCCAGTAGAAAAGTATGAAGACAAAATATAGGAAGTAAAGACATGTTGTTATGTTGAGCTTTGGGGGACTCAGATCAAAAATTTCTGACATTGCCAGTTAAACAGAGGACCTAATGCTATTATGGGCTACTGGACTCTGTTAGAATATTTTGCCAATTTTACACACCTATAATATTCAATAACGGAACTTTAAAAAATGGGGTATAACTATGAATATCCATTTTGTATCTGTGTATTCAAAGTGGTTGGGATAGATATATAGTTGCATTCTCTTAATGAATAGAATGATTTTTTCTAATGGTGTTTGTAAATAGGATCACAGTCTGCACCTTGTACAGCAATTAACCACTAAAAAGAATATATGCAGTGTATTATTTGTTGAAACTGTACTTTCGATTTGATTTGAAACTGTCTCATTGCTATAAGTTTATCAATAAAACTTTGAAATGAAAAAAAAGAATAGAATTTCAAGTACTACTCCTTTATGGAGTGTGAAGCATTCCATTTTCCACACAGCTTCGTCAATATTTATTTTTCATTGATTATTTTTATGATAGCCATTCTTTGTGGGATGAGATTATATATCAGTGTTCTCTTAGTCTGCATTTAATTAATAGGTAGTAATGTGGAGCATTTTTCACCCATTTATTCTCTTCATTAATTTTGTCCTTTGAGATGTGTGTATTCATCTCAGATGCCCATTTCTACATTGGGTGTTTACGTTCAGGTTCCCTAATATATTTTACTGCTTTATAAAATCTAGAGAACAGACATTTATCTCAGTGCTCATTATTTAATATATTTTGAAAATGTGTGTGTTGGCTTTTTTTCATTTTTGGTAATTTTTTTAATGTTCAAAAACTCAATAAATGGAGCTGTTAATTCTCTCAAATGTGAATTGATTTTTTTTTTCATTAAATCATTGCCAAGTTCTATGTCATCAATTGTTTCTCCTAGTTTGTCCTCCGTGAGATTTAGAGTTTCTGTTTTAATGTTTAGATCCTGAATCCCTTTTGTCTTTAACATAATACATATTAATAGGCATGGATCAGGTTTATTTTTCGATATGTAGAGAGCCATGTTTTACTTTAGCATTTAACGGGCTATCTTTCTTCCAGTAAGTGTATTTTCCCCTTCATTGCAAATAAGCTGTTTCGGTGTGTTTGTGGAGGCTTCTACCTTTTCTAATCTATTACCTTGATCCTAAGGTCTATTTTTTTTGCCATTACCATGTTAATTTTGTCATAGTAGATTTCTAGTATAATTTCAAGTCAGGAAATGTAACACCTCATGCTTTGTATTTATTGCCCAGGATTGCTTTTGCTATTCTAGATATTTTCAGGCTCCTAATAAATTTTATCAATCATTTCTCCAGCTCTGGGATGTATGTCCATAGCAGTTTGATAATGATTGTATTAAATCTGTACAACAATTTTGGGATTATGGCCATCTTCACGATGTTGGTTTTCCTATCCAGGATCAGGGAATATATTTCCATTTTCTGCAATCCCATATGAAATCTATTTTCAGAATAGTGTAATTTTCGATAAAAAGATATTTGACTTCTTTAGTTCGGTAAATTGAAAGGGGTTTCATTTTCCAATGTGCTATTGTAAAATTTAAAGTTTCTCTAATCTTTCTGTCAGTGTGCTTGTTATCTGTGTAGGCAAATGCTATTGCATTTTGTGTATTGACTTTGTATACTGTTGTGGTACTGAATTTGTGTATCAATTCTAGCAGCTTCTTGGTGGAGTTTTTGCGTCTTTCAGGTAAAGTATCATGTCATTTGCAAATAATGGAAAATGAAATTTTTAGTTACATATTCTTATATTTTTACTTCTCCCTCTTGTTTGATGCCTCTAGCAAATGATTCTATGACTGTAAATACTAGGAGGAGTGATAGAGGTGATCCTTGTCGTATATGATGATCCGAGAGTAAAAGTTTCCAGATTTTCCCCTTTTAGAAATATATTAGACATTCTTTTGTTACAGATGGGTTTAATCAAGTAGAAGTAGATGTCTTTAATTAAAATTTTCTGTAAGACTTTGCACATAAATGGGTTTGGGTCTTTGTTAAAAGCCTTCTCTGCATGAATTATGATTATCATGTGGTTTTCAGATTTCAGTCTATTGATACAGTGTATAACAATTATAGTTTTGCAAATATTGAGACATGCTTGCATCCCTGGCATGAATCTTACCTGGTTATATTGTATAATATTATTGATGATTTGCTTCATTGTGTGTGGTACAATTTGATAGATCATCTTTGTCTCTATGTTTATGAGGGAGATTGGCCTTTAGTTTTTTTTATTTTTAACTTCTTTCATTGCCTGTGTTTTTTTTTCTTTTTCTTTTTCTTTTCCTTTTCTATCTTTCTTTCTTTCTTTTTTATTTTTTTTTATTTTTGGGAAAACCGGGAATTGAACTCAGACCCTGGTGCTTGCCAGGGAAGCGCTTATTCCACTGAGCCTTCTCCCCGGCCACCATTCCCTTGTTTTGATTTCAGTTTAATTTTTGCTTCCAGGAATGAAATTGTAGAACTGCTTCCTTTGCAATTTCATTGAAGATTTTCTGGTCCCTAGGAATTATTTCTTCTGAAATATTCTTTTAGAATTTAATTTTGAATCCATCAGCAACCGGCCTTTCCTTTGATAGCAGGATTTTTATTATATTTCATGGTTCATTGACTGTTATTGGGTTATTAGAAGTTGTTATATTTATTGATTCAATTTTGATAATTTGTACCATTTAGGAATCTAACCATTTCATCTGCTTCTTCTATTCTTTGAATGTAAAGATTCTCAAAGTAGCTATTGATAATATTCTGGATTTCCACTGTGTCTGTGGTGATGATACCTTTTACATACCTTATTGCTTGTAATTGAATTTTGTTTTTCTTTTTGATGAGGTTAACTTGGAGCTAATTTTTTTTAATCTTTCAAAGAAACAGCTTTTTAATTTGTTAATTATTTGAACTTTTTCTTCATCTCAGTTAAATTAATTTCTCCTCCAATATTCATGACTTATTTCCATCTCTGGGCTCTGCGTTTGGTTTGTTCTTCCTTTTCTAGATGTTACAGGTGCAGCATTAAGGTGTTTATTTATTCCCCTTTTGGTTTCCTAATGTGTGAGTTCACAGCTATGAATTTTTTCGGAGAATGGCGTTCCTCATATTGCATGAATTCCAAAACCTTGTTCTTGAATTTTCACTGCATTTTAAATACTTTTGAATTTTGTGTTTAATTCTGTCTGTGATCCATTGATGGCTGAGTAGTGTGTTGTTTAACTTTAATGTCTTTGTTGGTTTTTCTGGTTTCTTCTGTCATTTATTTACTGTTTTATTGCACTGCTGTCAGAATATGCATGGGACAATTTCTTTTTCTACCATGACCTTACACATGACTTTTGGTCAAGTATGTTTTTCATTTTTTAAAATGAACCCTGTACACCTGAAGAAAATGATTATTAAGCTGTGCTTGTTTGGAACACTCTGGATATGTCCACCTACACCATTTTTTTCAAGTTGGGGTTTAGTTCTGTTATTTCTTTGCTAATTTTATGTTCTGGTTGACCTATCCTTTTGAGATAAGGAGGTTAGTAAAGACTCCTGATAAGATTGTGGTACTGGATATTAGATCTTTCTGTCCATGATGATTTAACTTATATAGTCAGATGTTCCTGTGTTTGATGCATACATATTTATGAGTGCTACTTCTCCATCTTGAATTTCTAAAATAACCAATATGTGGTGGCTTTCTTTATTTGCTTATTATTCTTGGTTTGAAGTACAAACAGTCCGACAACAGGATTGCTAGCCCTGATTTTTCAAAGGTGCTTGGT
Organism: Octodon degus; assembly: GCF_000260255.1. Taxonomy (NCBI): domain Eukaryota; kingdom Metazoa; phylum Chordata; class Mammalia; order Rodentia; family Octodontidae; genus Octodon; species Octodon degus. Next base: position 250,655 of record NW_004525003.1, read on the forward strand.
TATGTTTCATTGTTTTCCATCCTTTGACATTCCCAAAATTAGCAATGAATTAGTGAATTTCTTTTTATTTAAAGTGTGTTTCTTTTATACAACATATTTTTTGATTTTGCTTCCTAATCCGCTGTGCCAATATATTTGTCTAAATTGTGGAATTGATCCCAGTTACTTTGATGGTTATAAATGAGATGTGTTGTATTATCATTGACACGTTATTTACCTGCTGTTGTTTACTCCTTTCTGTCTTTTGTTTATTTCCTTGTCCTATTTAGTTGGTTGATTCTGCTCTCATTCATTGCATTCTGAATTTTTGGCTCCCTCTCTAGAGTATCTTTCAGGACACTGTGCAGGGATGGGTTTGTCACCAAGATAATTCTTTCTTTGTTCTTTCTCTTGGAAGTATTTTACTTCTCTATCTAACTAGAAAGAGAGTTTTGCAGGTTATAGTAGGTTGGGCTGGAATTTGTTTTCATAGAGTACTTGAAATGGTCTTCCCAATGTTGTTCTTGTCTTCAGTTTTGTGAATTGAAGTCGGCATTAATTCTGATGGATTTGCCTTCGAATGTGATGTGCTTCTTTTCTGTAGATTTTCAGTATAATATTCTTGACCTGATTTTCTGCGATCTGACTAAAATATGTCTCAGTGTGTTTTAATTGCGTTGAAATTATTTGGCTTTCTGCACACTTCAGTTACCTTAATGTCAGACTTTTTCCTAGTATTTGGGGACTATTTTGCCTTTAATTCTGCCCATACCCATTTTAAATCATATTTATTGAATCTTTTTTTCTCAATTTTGCATTTACTCTCACCTTGTTCAGAAGCCCTCTCTACATCATCTTGCAAGTGATCAATTTTTATTCCCTTCTTCCTGGTCTTTTTTAATTGTTCTTTTCTAAAGTTTGCACTAGCCAAATCGAAATCCTCAAGTCATAAACTGTCTTCACATTAACTGAAACTGTTTGCCAGCCTTCTGATTGAAATTTTAAATTTCTGTATATCTCTTTGTCTCTGCCTTATGTGATCTACTTCATTCTTGTTTTGCTCATTGAGAAATCAATCATTTTTCTGATCACTTGTATTTTACTTTGTCTTGTTTAGAAGCAGTTATTAATTCTTTTAATTCTCTTACTGCTGAGATTTTCAGATTGGATTTCTTTCATATGTTTCTTCATTTAACTCTTTACCCTAGGTGTCATTAATTCAGAGATTTACTTTTTTATTTTAGATGTTAATTCTGCTCTCAGTTCCTGTTAACCATTCTGTCCTTTTTATTACTGACAGTATTTATTCATAGATATCAGCTAAGCTACTCTCCTTTGCCATTGTTCTGGCTAGGCTTGAGACATTTTGCTCCTTTCTTTCTCATTTTATACAGCACTGCCCTCTGCTCACTGTTTTAGAGATTTCATGCAGCTATAACTATAGCTCCTTGTGAATTTGGGATCTTATCTATTAAGTTTGAGTTTATCCTGTTATATCTGGCTCGAGTCTAGGTGTTCTGTTAAGCTACTTCCTTCTGTAACACTCGTACATGAACCTGCTGTGGCATTCTGGCACAAAAGTAAAACTCTGGTGCCAGTGAGTTGTGCCCATGGCTCAGGGGGCACAGGGAAGCTCAGAAGCTCTAACACACAGTAACGAAGTTTGGCCTTGGGCTGGATCTGCGTGTCCTGAGAGGACAGCAGACATTCTCTCTCAGTTGTTTTACTTGCTGGCAGGGGCTCTGCAGAGTTGTTTGAGTCTGCAAGGTGCAGCAGAGATTCCGACTCAGGCAGCATGTTTAGCTTTTGGTCAGGAGAGAACTCACGTGTGTAGGGAAGCTGAAAGCTCTCTCACACACTCACTGGGCCTAGGCAGGCCTGGATGTGGGTGCCCACAGAACATCGCCAAAGTTCTAACTCACTCCTTGCCCTTGGAGCTGGGTGTTCAGAGGGTTGGTGTGAATATTGAAGCATTGCACACAGATGCCACCCAGAATTGCGGTAGATACGAAGAATAGAATTGAAGTTAAAATAAAGCAATAGAGAATGGTAGTAGTTGGCCCCTTCCCTCCATTTAATTCTAAACAGTACTTTACGTTTATTCCTGCTTCCACTATGCACATTCAGTTACATAAACATAAACTATGTGCGAGAAACATAAATGAGATCAGTCTTACTTTGTGGACAAAAAAGCATTTTGATATCCCTTAGCATAACAAAACTACTTGTTAGTAATTGCTGGCAATCACTCTCAGGGATTCATCAAGTGGCACCAGAGGTGTAGGTCTTTGGCCTTCACATTCTAAAGACTGATTTATGTGTGTTTGAATTTTGTCTGTTGTATTTTGCTAATTCAGTGTGTTTTCACCAATGTTCAGTGCAATTCTGCCACTCTAGAATTTTCTTTTTCAGGGCTAGGGAGGTGGCTGAGTAGAATAAGATGCTTCCATGACAAGGGTAACAGCCTGAGTTCAATCACATTTTCTGTACAGAAAAAAAAGAAATTGCTGCTGGGGAGGTGGCTCAGTGGAATAATTGTTTCCCTGGAAAGTGCAAGGGTCTGAGTTCAATCCCTGCTTCCGCAAGAAGAATAACAACATAAAAAGACATAAATAGTCTTCGGTATCTTAATCTAATGGGGCATGTACTTGTCCTGAGTGCAAATTACAGTGACCTTCAAAAAATTCTCGCATTTCCTACTTATGCCTGTTTGTACCTTTGGCAATTCTTTCTTTTTCATTCGAAAGATTCTGAGCTAATATTGGAACCATTCTGTTGCAACAGAGGGATACCTGGAATTGGACATGGAATGCTAGACTTTACAAATAAGTTTTCATTTTTCACTCTAAAAGAGAGTGCCTTCAATACAGGAATATTTTACCTCAAGTGTTTCAGAAAAATGAAGCTTTATTCCCTAATCCTGTGTGGATTAGTAAAATGAATATTTTATGTAGATGATTACATTTGATACCTCAGTGTTTCAGGCACAGTCAAGTAACGACCCAATACTAAAATGGTTACAGGATAAAAGACTTATTATGTATGGCCAATTCATTCCTCTCTGCTTGTTGTTCTCTCTTCTTTCTCTGACTTACTTATTCTCCATTTTTATGATAATGCACATAAACTAGCAGTTTAGAAACAATTCTCTTAGAAAGTACATGCTGTTAGTCATGCTCTGAATAATCTGTTCCAGAAATGAGTAGGAGTACATTATTTGATAGTGAAAACAATACAGGTATCGATTTAGATCGTGCCTTGAAATAGAAAATGATGGAGAACAATAAACACTGTGTGTGAAGGACTCTTTAAAAGTGGAAGATTTTGTGAATTTGCATTTAGACAGGAAAAGACTGGTAGGTTTAAGATCCTTCAGGGAATTGTCACAGGATTCGATAAATAGAATCCTGGAATTTTAGGGAGGAAGACAAGTTTACAGACACTATCGTTGTAATGACTTTTAAACTATGAATTCTGTTCTGAGATGATGCTTTGTTAAAATTTTGAAAATCAGTGTAAAATATAATGCCTGCAGGGCAGCTCCGAGTAACACACAAATCAGGAGGAAGGATGAGTCACTGAATAGCTCCGCAGACATCTTCTAGGTGCTGGTGTAATACTTTAATACACACAAGAAGACACAGGAAGAGGCTCAAGGAAAGAATTCTTGGAGGGAGGAGATGAAAGGTGATACAAAAGTGAATGGAATAAAGAAAAACCATAGAAGTTGTGAAAAGAACAACAGCAATGGGAGAATCACACTCTCTAATCACATAGCCACACTTGTGCCACGCTCAAGCAAGCTTAGTGACCAAGAACAATGTACATTAATATATAAGTACAGTTTATGTGCTGCAAGCTCTACTGCTTAAGTAGTTCATATTGAGAGCTTGGGTCATCATTTCTTAATGCAGTGCGATTTTTCAATTGTACTGCACTTTGCTAATTATTAAATCAATTTTCCCATATTCATCACACTCTATTCTAACTCCCTCACTCATTCCATCAGATTGGAAAATATATGCATGCAAGCAGGAATTCTGCATGAGAGAGGGTGGTGGGTGAGGTAAAAGGGAATTAAGAGACAGATGAAGTTTAATGGGGATATAGTTTGAAACAATTTCTTTATATAATCTAAGTGGGATGAGTGGATGAACTCACATGATTAGGAATATTTGCAATAAAGATGAAGGAATATCAAATTAATATTTTATTATTTAAGGAACATGAAAATTACTCATGGCTATGCTGTTGCACGAATAGCTGCAGTTACAATATTTACAGTTAGATGAAGGCTACTCTGCGATATATAGTTGATTCAAACAATCTGATAAAAATCCAGACCTTTTTGAGTAGGGCAGTGAGATTCATATGTACTTGTGTATGGTCGTTTTGGGATTCCAGAGCTGGATGATGTCAGAGTACTACTTGGCAGAATTACTCCCTGACTTTCACATCTCGAAGCAGAACCTGCAGTACTCCAAATGAGATAGACACATTTGAAAAAAATCAGAAAACACTGAAAGTCTATTGGTGAATGGTGCACATGAAACAACACAGGCACTCCGCCTTATGGCAATGGACTGTGTTAATTATGACTTCTGTACCAACTGCACTTTACCAGATATTGGCTTGAGATACTAATATGCATCCAAGCTTTGCAGACTATATGAAGGTTGGTACAAACAAAGAGCCAGTTATATTCTCATATAAAGGAGTTGCTTGATATATCAACCCAAAGTGACACCATTGGCCATTCAGAGAAAAATTGACAGTGTAGAACTTGAGACACTGGACTATTAAAGAAGGAAGATTGAAAGATTTAATCTCTTTTATTTTTCTTCAAGTTTCAATCTACAGTCCGGGCAAGGCCACTTATGAAGATTTCCTTTAAAAGATATTTTTAAAAAATTATTACAACTGGTTATGTAATTCACATACAGAGTGGCTTGGATTGGATCACTACAGAAATATTCAAACGGAAAAATCAACAAACTTAAAGGAAAAATGCACATCACCAACAGTGAGAAATGACATAACAACAAAACTTGCCTAAGTTGTTATCAGAAGAAGCTAATAGCATGTGCTGCCCATCCCTTCCCTGGAAAGTAATTCTCTGTCCTGGCCTTTCCTGTGAGTCTGCCAGAACATTTTTTGGTTACTCAGTGTTTCACCTCCTCTAAGCCTTATCCCGATGATAATATAACCTGAAGAAAATTGCTCACCTACTGTGAAATAAAAGCCAGAGACTTGCACTGCAGCCTAGGTGCCAAACTGTACTTCTGGTTCAATTCATGTCTTCTGCTTCACAACAATGTGTCACCTTCTATCTTCCAACAGGGAAGGCATCAAGAGTGACTCCAAATTTGCTTGCTGCTCCAGGCATTATGCTCATCTTATGAGAAATACCAATGTTCCTCTAAGTTATTCCTGCCGAGTCTCTACCCACTCTATTTATTATAACTTCTTACATGAAGGTCTGTTTACTCTCCTCTGTGAGAAATATATTCTGGCAACAAGCCCATAAATCTCCATGTATATGGACTTTGCTGAATGATGTTTATGTTGCACCTATATCTGCACAAACTCTTTGTTTTATTATTCTCGTACTGATTGCCACGCCAGCAGTTTTTAAATCTCCAGGAGCGCATAAATTTTAATATAATGAAGTATATTTACTTACAAACCAAGTAGACCTATGTACCCAAAGGAATGTAAGTCCTTCTTTGCTCTCCTTCACATTTGCAAAAGACTAACATGTGATTTTCCGGCCTCCAGTTAAACGATTCTATCTTTTGCAGTCCACTCAATATCCTACCACATGTTTTTTACCCATTGCATTCCTAAAGCATTGTTAATGGCATGAGTTTTACCTAAAAGATTTCTCAGTAGAATAAGCAATTCCTTAGGAAGTGCAAGAATCTAAGTTTAATCCCAGGTTATGAAAAAAAAAGAATGGCATGAATTTAGTAGCTGTGTATCAGTCACTATATCATCTTGCTGATCAATTGTCTTTTATCTGGGTAGTGGCCTCCACGTTCAGTGTGGTGTCCACAGGGCTTATGATGCCCTCTTCTACTGTGGCTTTTTCAGGACCATTCTGACTAGGTCATCTTTTACACGTTGCATACTGACTGCCAAGACATAGCCAGACTTCCCTTGTCAGAACCGTACACTGTGACACTTTGACTGAGAGCCAGCTGAAAAGAGATTGCAATCATGAACTAAAAAAAAACTTTCATTTTTAAAATTGGATCTGTCAGATTGTAGTTTCAGAACAGGATAAAAATATGTAATATTTGGTTTTATAAATTGTCAGATATTGGCAAAAGAATGCCTTACTCGCTTTGCATGAATGCACGCTTGACCAGAGGAGAGGTCATATAGACAAGAAGTCAGGAGATTGCAGGACACTCATCAGCATTGCCTCACTTAAACTGGGATTAGGTAGTACCTTTCAAAATGTCCCCATTATTGGGAATGTTTGCCAACAGGTTAGAAGACTAGTATGGATCAATGGTCATTGTGCATTTCGTAGAATTCCTCAAATACCTCTTCATGTACACCTTGGGATCCTCCTGTCCATTGTCTTCCTTGGAAAATGTTTGTGCTGTGCATATGAAAATTCGCTTGAAGCCTGGCAGTGGAAAGTTTAGAAATGGAGAAATATGAGTGTACTAGTCATGGGGCAGTTGACAGAGAATAAAGTGAAAGTAGCTTATCCTGATCACCTTACATCTCTTTGTTAGTGACGACAGGCTCTGATTGGCTCACCTGTCCAAAATTCAGCAATTTCTCTGCTGTTTCTTGGAAGAACATATAATTCTTACCTTGAAAAGCAGAAGAGGCAAGCAGTTCCACAAAATTGAGCTATAGGGAGGAATTCAAGAAGGTGTAGTAAAATGTCAGTATTAGCCATATCTGAAACATTTGCGGAGGACAGCTATTTCAAAAGGGAAACAGAGACATAGGTTTGCATCACGCAATAAAAGCTCTGCTGCTAGCAAGAGAAGCAACAACGTGAATCTTGGTGAGGTGTTTCAAGATGGTTGCATGCTCTTAATTATCAGCTCATGGATGACTGTTATGATTGATATATTTGTTCAAATTCTGAAATATACAAGCTTAGGTATGTGATTTTTCACGGAGGGAGTGTCCTCATTTTGCATTCGTCCAGAGCCAGTGTAAGAAGAGGGCAAAGTGATAGTGCGTGTGCAAATGAACGCCCCACCCAACCTCAGGGTGGATAGGCTGCATACTATATAAGGAAAATGAGAAAAAACAGATGGTTGGTTCTTCAGAGGAGTTCCAGTCTTCCCCTTCATCTTGGTCATTGTCTCCTTGCTTTTGGCATACTATTTTGATTTCACCTGGACTGCTTCATCCTTGTAGTGTAGACAATTCAGCCTGCATTGTACGTTCCTCCATCTTCTATCTTTCCTGCCCATTGCAGATCCATCCGGTTTTTGATACAGACTTGTATTGATATCCAGACTTTTGATTCTTCATTCTTCATTATGCATATACTTCTTCTTGCTTCCTCATCCAACTCTGTATAATCTAAACATAATTTTTAATAAATCTGTATATCTCGGGTAGTATCTTTTCTTCTAGTAAGTCCTAGACACACTGACCAACTAGCTTAACTGTAAAGCTGTCTCATGTGCAAGCCTCCACTTTTACACAATCCTTTTAATCACCCTAAACAGATCGGGACCTCACTTCACACATGCTCATGAGCGTGCACTTACACAGAAACACAGAGAAAGAGAGAAATAGAGAGCGAGAAACACAGAGAGAGAGAGAGACAGAGACAGAGAGACAGAGAGAGAGAGACATAGAGAGAGAGACAGAGACAGAGAGACAGAGACAGAGAGACGGAGACAGAGACAGAGACAGAGAGACAGAGAGACAGAGAGACAGAGGTGTCTTGTGAAATCCCAAACTTGGTGCAGATATTGAAATTTAAGGATGTACCATCCAAATAGTGGGTGCCCAGAAGAAAAGGATTACCACACTGTGTGAGGTATTTCCCAATTTCAGGGATCAAGACTTTATCACAGGCTGGACTAAAATTCGCAAGACCATAACAGACATATTACGTAAGAGGTGAACTTTATGTCCTGTTGCAGGTTGGAAGGTGTGAACAATCCTTCAGGCTTTGGCAAGTGCAAGTTAGATGACTTAGTACATTCCCTACCACTATATCTGCCATATTCTACATTCATCAGCGCACACCAAGAAGCACCAACAAAAGACAGAACATATCATAGCAATGAGAAAGTTCTATGGTTCTCAGTGGCACCTTTCCACTTACAAAGAGGATCGCATTGTAAGTATCATTCTTTCCTCAACCAAATTCCAACCCTACAGTGAATCTTGGTGACACCCTGTATTTATAAGAAACATGATTTGGGTAATGCTTGGTTACGATAGGACTTTAGTCCTTGGAGTTCATAGATGGATTGGCCATTTTTCTCTTGTTTTTGTAACAAGAATATCTGACGTCTCAAAATAAAGAATGGACAGTTTCATTTAGCTCCATTTGAAGAACATTCAGTCGATGCTTACTTTGATCCCAGGCACAGCTGCACATGGCAGAGTGCTACAGTTCATGATAGAAAACTGCAATACGGCAAGAACAAAATGTAGGAGCCGCAAAAGGCAAACCTCTCTCCCTCTCTCATGCTGTGTTCTGGGATGGAAGACATGTATACAGAAAATATTACATTCTGCCTATACCTCCACAAGACTCATGAACATTCTTTTATGCAAAAGACATTTTAGCACACTTCTCAGATTTGCTAAAGTCCTACTTATTTCAATATTGCTGAAAGGTGTAAGTTCCAAGTATCCCCAAAGACTGAAGTGAAGCTTTTCACTCTGATCCCCTGAACAGATTAGAAGTTTAACAATTCCAACGTTCATTGCGCATGATGTACTTTACAGTTTTAAAGTCAAAATCTTCCTGTATTTCCATGTGGAACATCTGAGGCTCTCTGTGATAATTGTGAGTGCCAAAGCGTTTGCATGGTTCTGTTGCAAACGCACTTTCATTGGTTGTAGCTCAAACTGCTTCTCCATTCAACCCATTCTACTCAATCCTTATAGCTTTTCTTAGACAATCCACATATTGGTCTTCTCCAAACTTTGAGAGTCATCTCTGTACCTCCATTTCTATCTCACATATTCACAAATTGTCAACTCAAGATTATACTACATGGCTTCACAAGCATTCTTCTGAAATTTTTCTCCAAACCCAGTATTATTGCATTATGCATGCATAAAAACCAGTGTTTTGTGGATGATGCAGTGGTTTTGCTGAAAGTTCTAGAAATAGCCAGGCTTTCTTTATTCCTGTTCTTTTTCCAGACTGAGGGATTGAACATAGGCCCTTGCATTTAACAGGGAAGTGCTTAATCTAATTAGCTATCTCCTTTGCCCCTTTTTTCCGATTTGTTGAGTTAAAGTGTCGGAATCTCTGGACACTGTGATTCTAATTCTGTGGAATAAATTCTCTGTCACTTCCATTTTGGAACATGATGTTCACCATTCCTTTCCATGACCCTGCAGCATTCTCCTTTAAGTAAATTTTTTGATTTTGCAGTTTTTAGGATGCAGGGTGTGAGGACTTGGTGCCCTCACTGATATCCTCAGGCCATTTTTATATCTTCTTGTTGTTCCTCAGCAAGGGAGATATCATCTATCCTGGCAGTCCACATCTTACTTGGATTATACCACTGTATAAAATTACAATGTTTTTTTTTATCATGGTGGTATGTTCTTTTCTCTTGACTCTCAAAATAGATCTTGCTACAATTACCCTACAAATTGCATGCGACAGCCTCAATAGTAGATTGTCTTGAAGTTACTTCTTTCAGATTAATTAGTCTGGCCCCCATCATCTCAGTCCCAGGTAAAGATTGGTAAAAATAAAGACAAGATTTCTGACAATCCAAAACACATAGTATGTGGAGTCCAGCACTTCTAACATAGCTCCTCTGGAATTCAGCACTCAACGTTTTTTCCTTTTTCCTGACAGACAACTATGCAGCCTGCTCTTTACATGCAGGAATTCTATCAGTCCTCTGGTCTTCTAAGCACTGATCAGAATCTCTCAAAGACACTAAGGGACTTTCTCCTCTCAACTCTACTCTGGTACCAAATTCTGACTTTGGTTGTTTTCCTTTTGCTGCTAAAATAAAATTTCTGATACACGAAAGTAAGCAAGAAAAGTGATATATAACTATCGGTCTGTGGAAATTTCAGTCCAAGGCAGAGTGTCACAAAGCAGAGGGCAACAGCTCATGGTGACACAGAGCCAGCACAGTAAGAGGAAATTAGGAGGAGAATAATTAGCAAGATTTCTCACTTTTTATACTGAAGTGAGGCTAATGTTCCAAAGTGAGTGCATACACATAATTCCAGCCCTATGACTGCATGCAGTTTTCAGGGAACATCTAGATATAAAACATAAGAAGAAAATGTTAAAGCTCCTGGAAAAATGTGGTGTCAAAGAAAAAAGCACCATAAGTCTGAATGAACTCACTCTTCAGGATAGACCCTATCCCATTAAAAAAAAAAGAAAAGAAAAAAAAAACTTGAGTTTGGAGTGATTAAGTCCTTCTTAAGATTATTTGAAGCACAGGATACCTTAATTCAGAAGTGTGAAAGACAGACAACCTCCTAGTTTTAGTCTCTGTGAGAGAATCAGGGGAACATTTCACTTCTCCTATATTTGAATTCTGGATCCAGTCCCTTGGCTGGTAGCTATCTGTGTCAATTTACTCTCATCTAGAAATCACCTTTGAGAAAACATGTAAATATGCTCTCCCCAGCAAAGGGAGAATACTCTGTTTCTGGACTCTAAAAAGTACCCCCGTGGAATACTATGATGGATTCCTTTGATTGTTTCCATTGAATGCCTATCATCATTACCCATCTGAACCTCAAGAGTAGTACATAACCTTCAGTGTGCTTCTCCAAAGATGCAAAATTCCCCCTGACTGGTCATGCCTGGAGTACTGATACATAAACATTTGCAGGGGACATGGGAGTTCACAACACAGAATGAGGTTCTTAGGAGAAATCAAGTGGTATAATCACTTCCCCTGCGTAACTGGAGAGAATATGTTGAAGAGTTTCACTGGGAAGATTTCAGAAGCTGACTGAGCCATGTTGACAAGGAGGCATACAAATATTACAGTGTTGCGTTGCAGAGTCATACCAGAGCCAGTAACCCTATATGGTTAATGCTTAACTGCTAGTCTTTCCCACTTCCCTTAAATATTTACTGTGGGCAATGTTATTGGTACTTTGTGTATCTAGGACAAGGCCTGCACTGTGTTCAGCATGGCCTCTTGAGAAATGTGCACAGCTCAGGGATTTAATGCATATAGAAACTTCACCTTCCCTTGAAGTAATACCGACAGTTTTCCCTTTTTATCTGTAAAGTCAAATAGGTATGCTGTTCTGCTATGCTTTATATTTTCTTCCTGTTCCAGATCCTGAATTCCCCTTAAAATCTCCATGAGTTATTTATGTGCTGATATTACAGAGAAACGTGCTGCAGATGCTGGTCTGTTCTTTTATCCCATCCACCTGAGAGAAGGCTCCACATGACATCAGGTTTTGTATATAGATTCCTGTCTTTCTTCACCCCCAGAATCCTCTGAAGTTTCAAGATCTACTCAGGGAGAAGTACACAATAATTGATATTGGTTCTCTCCAGCTTATTGCTCAAATTCCTATTACCAGAAGAACTGGTTTATCACACCAATTCAAGTATGGATTTCCAAGTCTGCTCTCCCTCTGGGATTCTTTACCCATAGGTAATATTAAAGGGATATAGCTTACGGTATACTTTCAGGTGTAGAAAGAGGAATGGGAAGGTTTTCAGCAAGTCTGTATCCAACTCCTCAGAAACCCAGTAATACAACAAGAAAAGAGTCAGCTCACAGTTTCAGTAGCAGCAGGCTTGTAAGTGAGTGGTGTAATTGAGAGCAAATAAATGTTTAAAGATCAGTCTGAAGAAACCATGATGGATGACTTGGGAATTCACATTCATACTTCAGGAAACACTTATGCAGAGCAAAATATTTGAGATCTTCAGAAAGTAGTAAAACTGAAGGCATTGAACTTTCTATCACAGGATATGAGACACAGAAGAGCCATTCAATGAAGTAGCACAGTTGGTTGCCAAAGGTCAGCAATACCCTTTAGCTGTAATTTGTTTAGGATAGTTCATCCAAATGATGACCAGGGAGGAACACATACTCATCTCATCTCTAGTCCAGGGGAGCTGAGAAAATCTATTGTGTGAGGTGGATGTGTCACACCTCCCTGTGTTCCCAACATATGGCAACTGACACTCCCATGAACACATGCTCCAGCTATCTCTGAATTTGTAACTTAGCTAAAGGAATCACATCTAGATTCTAGCCCAGGAAGGCCAGAAATGTTTGGGGAAGGATTATGATCTGCCTGAAATGATGGATGAGCAAGACATCATGGAGGGAAGAACAGGAAAGAAATCATTCACAATTGGGCAGCACCAAGTGGCCTTGAAGGAGAACACTGGAAGAGTGCTCCAGTACAGGCAGGGGAGATGGATCAGTGGACTAAGCACTTGAGTAGACAAGCTCAGGTACCTGGGTTCCATCACCAGAACCACAAAACACATAAGCCCAGTACTAGCACACACTAAGCTCACCGCTGAAATTCACCTGTAATTTTGGTGGTGGGAGGTTTAAGATAGAAGGCTAACTATGAGGCCAAGCTGGGTAGAGAGATCCCTTATGTTAACAAACATATTTTGGACAAAATATGTGGTTTCAACACTTCCATATTTGTATAGGATCCTGCCCATTTCCTCAGGACCAAGTATACGATTTTGCCAAGGATGGGCTTAACTATGACTGAAATGCCCCAACTTGGGGACATTACTGGGAGGCCAGACATCAGCCTGGGTTGTATTAAGCAGAAACATAAGAGACTGCACTTCTCAGTCATAGTGCTTTATTTTAAACACAATGGGTTGTAGAGAAAGCATAATATTCATCAGGGGAATGTATCAATGAATATATCAATGAAGGTCCTGGATACTCTAAAACACAAGCACTGGGACAATGCAGTCATAAATAGGACAAGTCTAGTAGCCTTGGTACAAAGAGTGTCTGAACCTTATGCACTAGAAAAAAAGGGACTCAGATGTTCAGCAGAAACACATTTGGGTATGCCAATTGAGGCAATCCAGCTAGAAACGGGAGAATATGGCTGGCCCAGGCCAATTTTGATTGCACTTCACCCTGGAATACATGCCTGCAAGTTTTCCTGGCATATCTGGAATTTGCACAGTTTCCTTGGCTATTTGACAGCCTGTGTGCTATGCAGAAGTCCAAGCTTCTAGAGCCATGTGAAGCAACTCTAGAAATGTAAAGACAAGGCAAAAGCACACAGGAAACAACAAGGAAGTGTTGTACTTTCATGAAGAGCACCAGGGCCTGTACAGTTGGAACTGAGCTGTCTATTCCGGAACACAGCATGCTCCTCTTTTTGATTAAGAGGATATCAGCCAGAAATTCACGTTGCAGGTAAGTTCTAATCACTTAAGATTTGAAGACCTCAGTTATGTCAGGAGGGGCATTTTGGATGATAGATACATCACATTCAAGACAGGTAATGGTGAAATCTCAGAGTGACAGTAGGAGGGGTAGACCATGAAGCAAAGCAGGGGCTAAAGGAGGGGATGGGAAGGACAATTTGAGAAAGGCTCTAGCATGCCAAGGACAAAGTCCCGCACGGTTCCAGTGGCCAGGGTTTTAGGTCAATGAATGTTGAGGGCTGGCATCCTCTCCCCCATCCTCACACAAGGTGTGAGCACTGGGTGCTTGAGAACTCCTGCAGTCCTAATCTGTCTGTCATAGGACTGGCTCATGAGGAACTGGTGTCCATAGGCACAGGCAGCCTTTTCCGTTGCCTATGTACCCCACGTTGCCCGGCTGCACAGTTCACTCTCAAACAGTAGGTCTTATGTGCTAGAGAGGCTCCTCTGTGATAAATCACTGTGTGTTGGGAAAACCTTGGGGACACGTACTTGAGCCTGCTTCCATGAGGGAGCAGGACTGGGATGTCTCCAAGCCCCCTAGCTTTGTGGTGTCCTACGTAGTTTTCTCTTTCTCCAAAGTGGAATGGAGAAACTTTGCTGCAGTCTCCATTACCAAGCGTGCAGGCAGTGGGTTTGGGACAAGGACATTGCTGAGCAAGTCCCACACCATGTGCAGGACAAAAGTTCAAGGAACTCCACACATTTCTTTGGTGAGTGAGTAGAGGCCAAGTCATGGTGATGCATGCCAGGAAATCATGGGCCAGCAGAGAGGTTGGGCTATGTATTCGGCTCTGTTCCTGCACCCTTCATGGAGGTCTCTCAAAGCTCAATGGATGGATTCAGCTCCCGCAGAGCAGAACTGCTGGGCTCCACTATCCACCCATATGCTTTTTACCTACCTTCTGGTTGGACTAGCTGTTCTGGGTCACTGCTCATTTGCCCCAGAGCCTCACAGGGCAAGTCTGTTAGATGGGTGCCATGCCTAGGTGTGCAAAGGGGTCCAAAAGGGAGGGAACTCACCTGACAATTTTTCTGTTACTCTTCATCTCCTGGTTGTTTCCTAGTTTGGTAGTTAGGCAAGAGATTGGACCTCAGGTCCTGCATGGGGATCTGGGCACCAAGGTGGGAGACACTTCTGCCTGGAGCCTGGATTACATTATATTCCAGTATGTGAGAAGACCACCCAGGCCAGAAGGACACCCTCCCCGCCTAGGGCCGGAACCCACCTTTTTAATCCGGTGGCAGCCTCAGAAACCACAACCATTAAACCAGTTGAAGAAGACAGGGCTGGTTGGTGCTGCCCGTGGTTGCAGGCTTCACATCTAAAAGCTTCACGCCAGTGAACTACACTAGAACTGGATGACCTGTACCCTCCTGTCCGAGGAACACGTGTGGTCGAGCTCGAGGTCCGTTTAACTGGAGTGCTTCAGTACCAACGTGGGGAAGGATACCACACCTTGTCCTCCAGTGACCTGCCAGAGAAATTCCCTAAGAATAACTTCATTTGAGAAGTAAATGTTGCTCTGCAAGTACATGGAGGTCTTGCAGCTGTTCTTAGGTCTCCTCTGTTCTTCCACATGTCAGAGCAAAGTGGCCAGGATCCTGTCCCTGTCTTGAGGATCCAACAGCACCTGTTCTCAGTGGTGAGAAATGACCCTCGCCCACAGCCCCAGAGCGCAGAGGCTGCACAGGCCTGACCTACAAATAGGTCATGTTGCTCTGCATGTCTCGATCTTCCTCGCTGATGAGGTCTCAAAAGAGTGGGTGGCTGATCTTCTGCCTGGGTTCAAAGAGCCCAGGTCTATTTCCATAGAGACAGAGTGGAAGGGGGTGTGTAATCTTGGGGGTGTGCAGTTATATGAGCAAGGCCTTCCACACTGGCTCTAGTATCCTTGCAAACAACAGAGTTGTTTCTTCAGGATTTCTGCATCCCAAACCTCCCCAAGGCCCTGACACTCCTGGGCCAATCTCTGGTCTCTGCAGGTGTCCTCAAGATATGTGTTCAAGTGCAGACCATCTAACCTGAATTCTCCCAGTGAATCATGTATTCACATGATGCATGTAAAGTCTATCTTAATTTTTTTTGTTTTGTTTTGTTTTGTCCACAAGGTCCACCTCCCATGGAAAGAGGAAGAGTGAAGAGAAGATACTTGGGAGAAAAACAACAAAGGAGATATAAATGAATGAGCACTTTGTATCTGTATTTATAATAGTTAGGATAAATATATTGTTACATTCTCCTAATGAATAGAGGGATTTGCTCTAATAGTGTTTGTAAATAGAATATCATTTCCCTATCTTCTACAGAAAGTAATCAGTAGGAAGAAGTTATGCAATGTGTTCACTACTGAGACTGTTTTACCAATATGATTTGAAACTATCTCATTGCTATTTGTTTCTCAGTTAAATTATAAGAAATTTATAATTAAATGTGCATTACGTGTCCAAAAGAAAATCTATATTGATAGCTCAAATAAGTCAAATTAAATGTGAAGCTTCTATGCTGAGTTCATAGTTAAATATCCTGATTATTAATAAGGTATGAAATGTATACTTGACTTTTAAATTATATCTGTATATCAGCGTGTTAGAATGATTTTAGATTTTTAAAACAATTCCTAGAAGGAGAATCGCTGAGTTGAATGGGACACCTAGTACTAGGTTTATCCTTAGTCCTAGGCTGATGTACATAGACCTAAACCTTTGTCCTTTACTGACATCAGAGGAAAAGTTTCACTACTACTTACAACATGTCTAGCCATATTTCTTAGGTGCTTTGCACACGGGACCCATTTTTCCTGATGTGAGATAGTATGATAATGATGTTTCCATTTGTATTTCAGAGATAACAAGTGTTGTGGAACATTTTGTCCTCTGTTCAATTTTCATTTGTAATACACCTTCTGCAATGTGTGTATACATTGCAGCATCCAAGATTAAGAGTGAGTACAATTTGGGGATATTAGTCTGCATATTTTTTAAAAGAAAATTATATAATGAAATTAGAAGATTTTTGTTTCACAGTTGCCTCTTACTTCTGTTAATGATGTATTTTGATGTGAATTAATTTTTAATAAGAAGATATATCATTTTTTGTTTCAGTGAAGTACTTCACATTCAGGATTTTTCTTTCAATTATGCTCTGCCAGCTCCATTGTGATCAAGAGTTCCACCTGCTTTCTCTATCAGTAGTTCTACTTTTCCCTTTTTTTATTTTAAACTTTATTTGTGTGTGTGTGTGTGTGTGTGTGTGTGTGTGTGTGTGTGTCTGTGTGTGTGGTCATCTCAGAGCATCAGGGGGCAGGGCTGGCTGGCATGTGGTACTGGGGTATTGAACCGCGGTCCCTCTGCTTTGCTAAGCTTGTTCTAAGTAGGTGCTTTAGACCACTGAGCCATTTCACCAGCCCGCTATTTTTCCCTTCTAATGTTTAGAAATTTACTTCTGTCTGAATGGAATTTAATGAATGTTGACAGAAGACTACCCACTTTTAATTGAAGGAACTTTTGTGAGAAAGATTAACTTTCTTCAGTGAAGTATTTTGTTAATATATGAGATAAGTTGTATAAAAGTATTCAGGACTGTATTATCTCATGTAAGTAGTTGCATTAACATTCATACTATTTTCCTGTCAGCACCCCTTTGATATTTCCAGAATTGTTTATTTGTTATCATTTCAAGTAATAAAATATTATGCCTCCGTCTTTGCCTTTGTTTCCCTGGATTACATTTGCTATTCTAAGGGGTTTGAGTCTCCAAATTGTTTCCAAATAATTTTATTGGAAATCATATGTAACTTAGTAGCATATGCTCATGAATAAACCTTTATAACAATTTTGGGTACATGCCCATTTTCACAAGGTGAGATTGTTGTGTGCTTGTGGAAGTGATACCATTTCATTTTCTGAAATCTCCTTCAGGAAAATAGAGAGATAGCTCAACAGTATACTCGCTACACAGGCAGGTGCAAGGGCGTCATTTCAACAAATGCTTCTGCCCTCACTCACTCATTCACTCTGTCAATAAATAAATAAATACTGATTAAATAGCCCCGCTAGCACAATTATTGAGTTAAAACCTCTGCTGCACACTGTGGACCCATGAGAAGCATCACAAGCAAGAGTCTATGCGGGTGTGGAATTTAAATTTCAATTACAAGCTTGCAAAAAACATTCGGATGTAAGGGAAGATATAGTTTCAGGTATTGAATGGCTTTTCATCCAGTGAAAATGTAATATAAGATCTCTTAGAAACAAGGAAATATTAGGAAAAAAATGTTCATTCCCTCAAGACAAAAAGAATAACAGTATGAGACCCATCAATAAGAAAGTAAGAGACAATACAAGTGATATAAAAATAGATCAGTGGAAGGAATAGCAGACATTTTCCCAAACGTGAGGAAAAAAAGGTCCTTACAGGTGTCAAAAGAATACACAAAGCCAAATAACTTGAAACCAATTAAAAACACACAGATATCTAAAATAGTCAAAATCCCAGAAATGAAGCACAAGAAAAATATACTAAAGGCCGCTAGAGAGACAAAAAACATGATTTGAAGAAAAATTTAACCGAATTACAGCAGACTTCTGTTCCTTCCATAGCAGGGGAAGAAAAACTTAGAGCAGTGTATTTCAAGTCCCCAATGAAAACATACACCAACCTAGACATCTATACCTTGCAAAAATATCTTTCAAACTTGATGAAGATATGAAACACTTCCATGATAAAATACAAAAAAAAATTATTTCATGATTACAGAGGTAATCGTAAACATACTACTGAATGATGTTGTACAGAGGGACAAAAATAATCAGTACTCAGAAAAGAGAACAGAAGGAAATCACTAACTAGGCCAAAAAATTACAGAGTTGTAAACAATAGCAAGTCAGTAACATGTCAAACGTATGTTAGTACATCTCAATTATTACTAATAATGTAAAAGGATTGAGTTCAACAATTAACGAAGTAGCTTGGCACAGTGGATTACTAACCACAATCCAACAATATACTGCATAGAAGAAACACACGTAACTAATAAAGGAATACATAGGCTGATCCTTAATGAAGGGAAAAGAACACTATATGCCCCAACGACTATGAAAATAGGTGGAATAGTAATGATGTTCCTAGCCAATCGCAACTTGAAATTAAAATTTATCAAATTGAAAAATAAAGAATTCCACTACACACTTGTATTTGGAAAAACTCAAGAGGAAGATGTAACAGTCACACATATGTATACGAAATGTGGAAACACCAAAATCTATAAGAGGAATCTTAATAGACGTGAATAATCTAATGTCCAGTATCACAGTCTTAACAGGAGAACTTCACAACCCCTTGTCACAAAGAGATATGGCAATCAGACAAAAAGTTAGCAAAGAATAAGCATAAATGAACCAGAGCTTGGAATAAATGAACTTAGAAGTCAGATACAAATATTTCCTCCCAAACACAATGGAATACAATTTTTTTTCAGCTGCACATGTGTCATTTTCTATATTAGACAAAGTATTAGACCTACAGACCTTATTAGTCTCCAGGTCATGCTTTAATATAAGAAAGAAGACAGAAATTATACCATGCAAATTATCAGACAAGAGTGCAATGAAACTGTAAACAAACAAAAAAAGAAACCAAACATCCCCCCAATGGAGATAAAGCAAACCCCTAGGCAGTACTCAATGGGTCACAGAATATTTTAAGTCAGAAATTGAACAGTATCAAATTTCAATGAATTTCAAACACAAATTATGAGAATTCATGAGACGTGATGATAGACATAATCTGGGAGAAATTTACAGTTATCACCATACAATGTTAATCAGAATAGGGAAAAACAAACACCAAAATAGTGCAACTCAAAAATCTGCTAAAGTAAAGCACACCAAATCCAAAGCCTAAAGAAAGAAAAATATGTCAGAAAGATTAGAGCACATATTAATTCAATGGAAATGAAGAAAAGAGTTGAAAGAATTAACTAAACAAAAAGCTGTTTCATTGAAACATTAAATAAAATTGATAAGCCCCTAGCTGACCTCATCAGCAAAATGAAAGAAATGATTGATGTACAAGAAATAAGGAGAGAATAGTTTACAATTACCACAGTTTAAATGTAAATTCAGAAGTTTATCATTAGCCACTTTAGAGCATTTATTCTCAAAGAGTAAAAGACACAGACAAAATGAACAGATTCCTAGAAATGTACAAATACCAAAATTGAATCCAGAAAGGAGGACAACTCTCAATAACCCATTAACAGCAAAGGAGACATAAAATTTAATGGAATCCTACAAACCAGATAAATCCATCTCCTGAAGTAATCACAGCTGATATTTACAAATTTTATGGAAGATATATTCACCATATAAGCCAAACTCTTCAAATGTATTGAAATGGAAAGAATTTGTGAAAACGCTTACTGGAAGCAAGTATTATACTGATACTGATGCAGGGAAAGACAAAAATTGAAAAATGAACTACACCACAATGTCCCTAATGAACATTAATACAAAACTCTTCATTGAAATCCAAGCAAGTATAACAAAACAATTAATCAAAAAATTGAAACACAATGACAAGGTAAGATTCATTCCAGGGATGCAAGATTCTCTCAGTATTCACAAATTTATAAATATAATATATTATAACAATAGAGCGAAACCTAAAACACAAGTTATCTCAGTTAATGCAGAAAAGGCTTTTTAAAAAGTCCAATATTATTCATGTTGAAAGTTCTACACAAAATTGCAATATCTCGTAAAAGCCATCTGTGATAACCCAACCGGTAACATAATTCTAAATGGAGAAAAACAGAAATCACTCATTTATTTTGTTTTACTTTTGTGTGTGTGTGTGTGTGTGTGTGTGTGTGTGTGTGTCTGTCTGTCTGTCTGTCTGTGTGTGTCTGTCTGTGTGTGTTCTACTCAGCACACCTGTGGGCGGAGCTGGCTGGAATGTGTTGCTGGGTAACATAACCACTTTCCCTGTGCTTAGCCAAACTTGTTCCATGTAGATGCTTTAGACAACTGAGCCATTTGTCCAGCACGAAATCTTTTATTTCTATATCTAGTAAAAGAGTGTGAATACCTCTGTCAACTCTCTTCTCAAATATAGTTCTGGAATCAATGGCTAGAGATATTAGACAAGAGAGAAATAAAAAGAATAAGAATAGGTAAAAGGAAGTTCATTTATCATTGTTTGCAGATGACATGATACTTTACTTGGAAGACACACACACACACACACACACAAAACCAAACCAAGAAACTAGTATCACTAATACACAAATTCAGTAGCACACCAAGATACAAAGTCACTACCCAAAGGGCAATAGCATTTTTATACACAGATACAAACACACTGAGGGTAATTAGAGGAAAAGAACCTTTTACAATAGCATAGAGGAAAATGAAATACCTTGGAATTAATCTAACTAAGATAGTCTAAGATCATTTAAAATTAAATAACAGTAATTTGAAAAAAGGTATCTCAGAGGATTTCAGAAATAGAGATATTTCTTATCCTGGATAGGAATAATAAACATAGTGAAGATGACCATGCTCCCAAAATGGCCTTACCGATGTAATGCAATTCCTATCATGCTACTGCCAACATACCTGACAGACCTAGAGAAATTGTTCCTAAACTTTATTTGGAACTACAAATGACTGAAAATTACAAATGTAATTAAGGGTAAAAAAGACAAGGCAGGAGGCATTACAATTCCTGAAGAGAAATTATATTAGAAGCCCACTGTGTTAAAATGAGCATGAGACTGGTGAGGAAATAGAACAGAAGAAGAAAGGATTAGAGTAGAAGATGAAGAAGACTCTATTACAAACCATCGACCTTATTTGTACTAATGCCAAACGTGATCATTGGAAGAAAGTTAGTCGCTTATTAAATGCTATTGGAAACTTGGCATTCTACAAGCTGAAACTAAAACTTGACCCAAGTCTGTCACCATGCACTAAGCTAAAGTCAAATTTTTTGAAGGATCAAACTTTAAAAGAGATACATCAAGTGTTCTGGAAAAGATAATCAGGAGGAGCTCTTAAAGTCATAGCTTTCAGCAATTTTTTAAAGGAAAAATCAATTTGAACGGTTAACCCTGAAAAAAGTTAATAACTGGGAACTCCTCTTATTGAGAAGCTTCTGTAGGTAAAAAAAAAATAGCAGCTAAGTGGGAAGAAAACTCTAAAATTTGTAAAACATCTTAAATAATATACACTCATTAATGATCTGTTTTCTAGAATTGATAAAGAATTAAAATGTTTAGGGCCCAAAAAATATAATGATCAAAACCAGAAAAAGGCTTCCTAGATGAACAGACACTTCCTGAGGACAAAATTGAAGAAGCACATAAATATATGAAAATGTGTTTCATATCAATAACCATCTGTAAAATACAAATTAAAATAGCATTGAGGTTCCATCTCACACCAGAAAGAATGTCTGTCATAAAGGAATCAATGAAGAAAAAGTGTTGAAAAGACTGCTAAGAAAAGGAAAGTTTCTCTTCTGTGGGTGGAAATGTAAACTGTATCTAGCTTGTATGAAATCACAGTAAGAATTCTTAAAATTGTATTTCCAGAAATCCCATTCAAAACACATATTATCCTACTGAGCATTTCCCAGAAAGATCTGAAAAAGTTATATCATGGATATTTGTGTACCAATGTTTAAACCAGCACACTTACCCAAATCTTGGAAACAACTGAGGTGCTCATCATAAGGTGCCCATCAGCTAAGGAATGAAATAAAAATATGTTACATATTTATACAATGGAGTATGACTCAGCTATGAAATCAACTTTACATGTATACATATGTCCATATATGTGTATATATACATATTCATATATGTGTTTAAGTGTGTTGTGTACAGTGTGTATGTATTTGTGTGTATATACTAAATATTTAGGACAGATGTACAATTAACCCCTCTCAATTCAAAGGAAAGAACATTTTGTACTGGTGTTTTTATACAATATATCAAATCTAAATCTCATCCTTAATATCAACTACAAAGAAAAAACAATGCAATGTGTTAATTATTTTAACTAATTTTACCGAGCTTTGATATTCGTTCATTGTTTTGTTTTACCCATTGCAAAGAAAAATGTTAAAAAATCAGTATGACAAGTTTAAAAAATTACAAATTTATGACCAGTAGAGTAGTTTTCAGTATTCAGATACCATTATGTATTAGGGTTTTACTATAGGAACAGATAAAATACAAGGGAAAGGTATAATACAAGAAGTTAAATCACAGTGTCAGAGGAGGAAGTGAACTGAGCTCTTCCCCACAATAAGACCTGAAGCATTCAGTCACAAGGTTTTATATTTCCAGCAGAGTTCCATCTCTAAATTTGTTCACATGTACATTTCTTAGAGAAAGACATTTTATTTCAAAGGACCTACAATTTTCTTATGCTGTAGACCTGGTGATGAATTCAGACCCTTGCACTGGGCAGGCAAGCACTTATTCTAAGGAGTCTTCTCCTTGTTCCCTCCCGTACAAATGTGACATGAGTCGCCTTCATATATTTTTTGGTTTCCACACATTTGCCTTTTTTAAATTATTTCTTATAAGTATATTTACACACATTTCAAATCTAAGAGAAGCAGTACAATCCAAGAAAATGGATTGCAAATACATTTAATTATGCAAGTAGCTTTACATTTAAGCCATTGCTAAGCACATAAGAGATTGAATTGTTGGTAACAGGAAATGCAGCCTCAGTAATTCACATACTGTATGCATCACCAACTGTTTTCACATTGATGTCACTTTTATTCTTCTCAATCCATAAATTTCTGTCAAAAATATCATTTTCATGGTAGTGCACAGGTGGGTCTTGCTGGTACCTCTCATTGCTTCTGTAAGTAATACTTCCACAACATATTTTACAGCATCCAACGTGAAACGTGCTGATAAAATTTCTGTCAGACAGAAGAGCTCCATCAGGTGGGTGCCTATGTCATACAATTCATCCTCATCCTTAAGGTAGGTTACAATACAGTTAATCATTTTTTGTGCTTTCAAGAGAGAATAAAGTCACGTAGAACTTTTATTATGCTTCATAATTTCCACCAAGTGGAAATCAGCTCCTTTGCTCTTCAAAATAAAGTCAAACAATTACTGGTGTTCTAGACACAAAGTAGCTTCCATTCTGTTAGGTAATAATTTCTTGAAGTATGTCTTTCTACACAATGAAAACTTCTTGTCAGGAAATTGTTAGTGAGTGCCATTGCCCATGTATGACTTCATGTCAAGTTCTTCTACACTTGTTTTGAAACATTTCCAATGTTATTTTGATCAGGAATGTAAACTGTAACAGAAACAAATACGAATAGAATGGAAGAGGAGCGGTGTAATATATTTTGATAAAAGACACATACAGACTTCTTTCCTCTGCTCTACTTAATTCTCTTTTGCAGGTTTAGTTCTCTATGAGATTTTGAAGCAAATGTGTTCACAGAAATTTTTCTGTTTGTATGGAAGAATATCTATTAATATATTACAAGTATAACAATCAGAGGACATTGACTCTCAGGCATAATATGAAGTACATTAACTCCACATACATACCAAATTTTACACCGAAATATATGTACTTTAGTAAATTCACGTGTACAAATACTGAAATCCACACATGGTATCTCTTTGCAATATCATAAATTTATGCATGCAACTGAGAATGGAAAGCAACTATAAAATAGGGCAAAGACAAAAGCACAGGAAAACAGAGATACATAACAGCTAGTAAATAACTTCACAATCATAAGTGAGAATATCTGAAGCAAAATCATCAAAGTGCATGCACTGAATTCAATAATTCAAAGGCATAGACTGCCAGCGTGCAGTAGGAGGCAAAATCCCAAAACAAGCTGCATACTGGAAACACAGCAAGTTGACAAAATATTTCTTAAGCTGAACATCATTGAATGGAGCACAATACTACATGATGCAGGACCTCAGAGGAAAGCAGAGATGACAGTCGTTTTCCAAGAGATTCTGAGCATCAAACCAAGAATGCTCAAGCAAAACAAGGAAAGACACTTCATAATGGTTATAATATCTGCTTTGTTCTTGAAAATGATATGTTGTCTCTTTCATTTCACAGTATCTTCTAATGAATAACTCAATAGCTACAAAGATTAACACAGTAAAAATTTGTGATTCCTGACTATTGATTGGTGGACAAAAAATGCAATTAAACAGTGATTTCAAAATTCAATATAATAAAGATATGTTTTGCCATTATATGTTCAATGTGATGGTTAGTTACACTCTATTTCAAACATGTGTCTGTATATTTCATATTTTCAATGTATATTTCAATTTCCTTTTGTCTTCCTTTGAGTAAATTTTTTATCCTCCATCCTATGACACCTGTTAATGAGATCTGCCACTTTTACTGTTAAAAGTCAAATTTACTACGGGAGTATGGGCCAAATATGATTTGTATGTTGATGAATTGTCCAGTTACTAATCTTCAAAATTCTGGCATGGTTTCTTACAATGCTTGTTACAAAATTTTAAGTCGTCTACTAATGCATTCTAAAACTAGGAATTTCTTGAATTTTAAGGACATTGCATTCTTCTGCCTGAGCTATACTTTCACATTTTGCTATTTTAAAAAAATATTTTCAAGCCCAAAATATATTCATTGGGGGAAATAAGGAGTTTCTGTGTGAGAGGACAGAGGAGGTTTCCCGTTTGTTGTCCCACACTTTCTTCAGTTTTAGATTTCTCAATGACTTACAAACATAAAATGTAAAGTTTCATGTATAAACATCCATGAGTATTAATTTTACAACCCAATGAAAAATGTGAAGAAAGTTTGATATAGCTTTTTTTTAAAAATATATTTTATTATTTATTCATTTTCATTTTATGTATTTATTTACTTTTGGACCAAAAAAACTGCATTAATA
>NW_004525003.1:276427-299768 GCF_000260255.1 Octodon degus
ACTTAGGAATACAGCCTCTTTCTCCTAGTTCAATAAAAGAAAATCTCAAACTATAATCTTTTGACCAGTTTTCATATCTTAATCTTACAGAAAGAGTATACTGTACAATGAAAACTATTTGCGGTGTATTAATTATTGTGACAGTCTTTCTAAATGGCTTTAAAACTCTATTTTTTCTACTGTTTTCTTATAACAGAAATACAAATGAAAATGAGAATTTTTTAATTCTCAAATACTCAATGATTTCGAATATTTTTTCATGTGCTGCTTTGCTTCTTGATATGCTTCCTATGAAAATTTTATATTCAATTTACATGTCCATTTTTTATTCAGTATTGAAAAATTGATTCTCTAAAGATTTTTTCAATAATTATGTATCCTAGATAGAAAATCCTAATAAGAATAATTATTTATGTTTTTTTCTCAAAATTTTTATTTTGCCTTTTATTTCTATTACTGGTTTTCTTTTGACATTTAGGAACTTGTAAATAAGAGGAAATTCTAGTTGTTAATTCTGTCAGAAATATCACATGTAGTTTGCTTCTCATTCAAACACTGGATTAAAGAAAAAGAAAAGAACAAAAGAAATAAAAACTGATTTTCTACCTCTATGTCTTTAAATATCCAACCACTTTTAAATATACATGATTATTTTTCTTTTACTTATTTACCATTTTTTTCAAAATCATTGGTGGACTCAGGTCCTTGTGATTCCAGGTAAGTGCCTATTGTACTGAGCCATCTCCCCGGTGCCAAGTCTCATCTTTTTGATTATTTTTTTACTTTTTGGTGGAAGCAGGACTTATATTCAAATATTTTTGTATTTTTAAAATTAATTTAATGAGAAATGTTGCGATGAAACATTTGCAAAACCGATAATTAGTACAGTTTTAATAATTAATAAATTGGATTTTGATGTCTTCATAGTATTTATTCATGGTGCAAAATGTAGATATGATATCACGTTGTCCATCGAGTATGAGGACAAAATTTCTTCTCTGTAATGAAGAGAATGTAGCTGAATTTTTTCCTAACTAATGGTATGCACTATTAAAAAATTGTCCTTAATTTTTTATCCTTTTTGTTGGTTTATTTCCATCACAGATGTGTATTCCACTTACATTACCTTACAGTAGCTGCATAAATTCAGCAAAATAATTCAATATATTCAAGTAGTCCCTAGTAGTAGTGGGTGATCTGCATTACTGAAAATGTAAGGAAATGTTGACTTGAGAATTTTACAGATCATCATATTGACATAAAATGCAGATATAAAAGGTGAAATGACCTTGTGCTTGCATTGCTATCGATGAATCTACTGAGCTTCTCCCCAACCCCGATTTTCAAAATTTAGTATTTTTTGTTTGGCTGTTCAGCTCTTGAAAACATTCTAAATTTAGATCAGTGCACGTTGATTTTTCAGGTTCTTGTTTTACTTTTGAGAAGGTAGAGAGCCTGGCTTTCCAAGACCATTTTAAAAACTGGCTATCTTTCCATGAAGGAACATGATTGGGCCATTTACAAAGTAAATATTTAGGAGACAATGAATGATGCGTCATGGAATGAGCATTTCCTTTGTAAGGACACCCTGATAAGATAAAGCCCATGTTCCTCATCAAAAAAGTACATATGTATTTATATAATCTCTCTCTCTCTCTCTCTCTCTCTCTCTCTCTCTCTCTCTCTCTCTGTCTCTCTCTCTGTGTCTGTGAGTCTGTGTGTCTGTCCGTCTGTCCATCCGTCCATCAGTCCGTCCATCCATCCATCCATCCATCCATCCATCCATCCATCCATCTATCTATCTATCTATCTATCTATCTATCTATCTATCTATCTATCTATTAAGGAAAACAGGGAGATTGACAAAATAATTACTTTGACAGTGTGCTAGCTCTTTATTTTTTATTTGTTTTTCATTTTTGTATATTTTTCCATAGTAATATGGAGAAACAAATATCAATGAGACAGAATATAACCAAATTGGTAGGACGGTTTCAAT
The DNA here is from genome assembly GCF_000260255.1 of Octodon degus. Taxonomy (NCBI): domain Eukaryota; kingdom Metazoa; phylum Chordata; class Mammalia; order Rodentia; family Octodontidae; genus Octodon; species Octodon degus. The sequence continues at coordinate 278,427 of NW_004525003.1, forward strand.
AATTAACACATTGAATACATTCTTCCTAGAGGTTAACTCCTGCACAAGATAGATACATGATATCCTACTTATGAACACCATTAGAACAAATCCCTCTATTTATTAAGGGAAAGCATGTATATGTCCAGAATAATGATTATGTGTAACAGATACAAAAGTGACATGAATATTTATCCCGTTTTCTGTTTAGCTCCATCATTTGAATATAATATGTTTGTTCACTCAGCAAATTATTCTAAAAAAGAACAATAGGGCATAATAGTATTGTGTCTTCTGCTTGACTGTCAGGTCAGAAAATGTGGATGTGAAACACAACTCAACAAAACTCCAGGGCTTTACAAGTAATACTTCATTTTCATACTTTTCTCATGGATGATTAAGACCAAGGTAAAGCAAGACCTATGGAACAAGAGGTGTACCTTTTGGGTCTGATAATTTCAGTGAAATCCCCTCAGGATTTATTCTGAGATCTTGTACCACAGACTGTAGATCCTTTGTCAGAGTCAGCCATGTGGATGTGTCCTGGCCTTTATTTGGCAAATATGAACTCTATGAAAGACTTAGAGAATGTTTTCTCTCCATTGGACTGCCTGTGGCACATTCTATATCATCAGTGACTTTCCGCTTTGGCCCCATAGTCTCCTTCATCAGAAATTTGGGACACTAATGAGTTACATGACATTACAGTACAACTCTTTATATCTCCTGAGTTTTAATTGACCTTGAAAGGCTAGGTGCAAAATATCGGCTTTCCTTGAGGCCCTTCTTTTTCTCTAATTTTGGTCTGCAAAGTTAGGTAGTTAACCATCCAGAGGATAAGTTTATTGTTATTACCATACAACATATGCTGTTAAGCTTAGCCTCACTATCTGTCTGAATATCAAACATCTCAGGCATAATATAGAACACGTATATTTCATCAAGTATTGATATGTTGAACTTTAAGTTCTGACAGAATATGATGAAGAAAATATTTAAAAATTAGAATAAATATTAATAAAAGGCATAAGGTATTATATACTTCTTATGTTTAAACATGTCAAAAATTTAAGAATATACAAATGTGAAGCAGGACAGTCCCACAATATTTCATTTCCTATTTCTTGAATTCATTCACCACCCCCTACTTCTTCAAAATCTTCTACAGCAGAGATAGCAACGCAGCAAATGTCAAGCATAACAAGCTGCCCATATTCAGAAGAGCAGAATGATAGGCATTCCTTGCAAGAAACAACTATTACAGATTAACATCTTCAGTACAGTGGCTTAGTTTACGGGAATCAGTATATAGAGATAGGTTGAGAATCCTTCCAATTAACTGCTAGATTCAAAAATCTTCTAGAGATTCTCATGATCATTGCGTGGTCCATCATCTACACATAATTGTATGCCTTGACATTGTCATGTTTCCTAGTTCTTCTCCATTCTCTCTTTTGATTAGGAAGTCCTGGAGTTATTGCTTTCTTTTCAAAAAAGAAACGTAAATTTCTTTCTTGTTTGCATCATTCCCTGTTTTGTTATCATTATACTACTTGTCTACAGCAATGATTTTTGGAGGATTGATTCCTTTTCTATTTCATAAAAGAGGTTGAGGAATATAGGATTATGCCAATTGTAAATTTCTTCTAGAATTCTGCTATGAATGCATCCCGACCTAGACTTTTATTTGTCGGTAAATTTTTATTGCATCTTGTATTTGATTTGTTGTTTTTGAGATAATGAGAGAGGTTATATCTTGTCGATTCAGTTGTGGCAATTTGTACCATTCTAGCAATGTGTCCATTAATTCTATGTCTTCGATTCTGTGATAGTAAAGATTCTCAGAGTACATATTGATAATATTTTGAATTTCAATTGTGTCTGTGTTAATTACACACTTTTCATACCTTATTTCTTCCACTTGAATTTTATCTTTGCTCTTTTTCATGACGTTAGCAAGAGGATTATCAATTTTACTCAATCTTTCAAAGAAAAATCTTTTTGCTTTGATAATTCTTGAAATGTTTACTCTGTCTCATTTGAATTGATTTCTACTATGATCGTTCTTATTTCTTTTTGTCTTTGGCGTCTGGATTTGATTTGTTCTTACTTTTCTAATTTTGAATGTGCAGGAATAATATATTTAACTATTCCTCTTCTGTTTTCCTAATATGTGAGTTTACAGCGCTGAATTTCCCTCTGAGAACTGCTGTCACCCTGCCCAATTAATTCCGTTATGTTGTGCTTCAGCTTTCATTGAATTGCATATATTTCTGCATTTCTTGTTTAGTATCATTTGTGATGCATTGTTTGCTGTAGGAGTATTTTTTTTCTTTTGCATGTATTTAGTTTTTTGTCATTTATTTTCATTTTTATTGCACTGTTTGCGGATCACATGCATGTGTTAATTTCTGTTTCCTTGCATAGACTTAAGCATGACATATTCGATATTATGTGTTCTATTTTAGAAAATGAACCTTGTGTAGCTGATAAAAAATGTGTTTTTTAGTTCTGTTTAGGTGGAACACACTGTATATATCCAGTAAGTCCATTTCTTTCAAATTCTGGATAAGTTCTATTTCTTTTTAACATTGTTTCATTCATCTGTTTGTTTCAGATAAGGGAGTGTTAAATTCTCCTGTTATATCTTGATATTGCATAGTAGATTTTTCACGTCCATTAAGATCGGTTTTATGGAATTGTGTCCTCCTCTGTTTGGTGCATCCATGTTTATGATTGTTTCTTTTCCTTTTCAAATTTTCAGTAAACATTATATAGTGGCCTTCTTTATTATGCTTAATCATTCTTCGCCTAAAGTTGAGACTGTGTGAGACTGATTGCTCCTCTTGCTTTTTTTTCTAGTTGCTAGGGCATGCAATATTTTTAAAAGCTTTAATTTTCAAAATCTGTATCAATTTGTGAGTTAAATGTGTTTCTTTAATGCAGCACATTGTTGGATTTTGTTTCCTAATTGATTGTGCCAGTCAATTTCTCATAATTGGTGAATTGAGTCCTTTTATATTGATAGTTAGAATTGAGTGGTATTGATTTATGGTGGATTTCTTATTTGCCTGTTGTCCTTTATTCATTTTTCTCTTATGTTTAATTGTTTTCTACATGTAGTTGATTAATTTTGTTCTCAATAATAGAGTTCTGTTAATTTTGGTCCCACATTTAAACATCTTTCAACAGTTTGTGTAAGGTAGGCTTAAAATCATTAAATAATTTAGTTGTCTTCTTCATCAAAATATTTCAATTCTCCATCAAACTTGAAAGAGAGTTATGGAGACACAGTCCTAGACCAGGCATAGTGAGTATGTGGGAGAGCTTCCGGCTGCCCTGCACCAGTGGGACCTACTGGTTCCAGCCCAGGCGCAGCGTGTTTGAGAACCTCTTCCAACACTTGGGATGCCCCAAACCCTCGGCCTCAACTCCCATTACCTGCAGGCCAAGTTCAAATTTCTGCTGTATTCCTGGTACCCTAAAATACGTTTCTAGGACAGGCCAGATGAGTTTGTAGGAGAGCTTCAGAAAACCCATTGCTGGTGTGACATACTGATCTCAGCACAGGAACAATGTGAGTGACACAATCTTTCAAACTCAGCTGACTCTCACATCACTCCGTAGTACACCCCCACACTCTGCACATAGTTTGGGATACTCTGTCAATTTCTGGGTACCCACAAATGCAATTTTAATCTATGTCAGGTGAATGTGTGGAAGATCTGTCTCTGCTCAGTACTTCAACTCTTCACCTCTGGAGAACTCATAAGGGAGTTGAAACCCTGAAGCTGCAAACCCTGCAGGTAGTTTAGGGGACAGTCAAAACCACCTAGTCCAGGAGCAGAAAATTTTGACCGAGGGCAACAACAGGTTCACTATCACGGGAATCAACACAAAGAAGATGAGCACTACAGCCATCCTCAAGCCAGGCTCAGCTGGATAAATCCAAACTTTTTAGATCTGCACCTGGACTACAGTAGGTGCTAAGGTTATAAATACAACAAGGATCTGCATCAAATGTCAGAAGAGAGTGCTACATATAATAACAAGGACAAGGAAGAAAATGCAATACCAGAACCCAAGCCCACCCATAACAAGTGCAGAGGACACTAACACAGAAAAAAATTGGATTCACCCTGCTGACAACAATGAATCAATGGCTTTTGAAATAAAGAAACAGCTTGAGGAAGGTATAGAAAAACTCAGATTGGAAATTGGAAACAATTCCCTGAATTAATAACATCTGTGGTAAAGAATCAAATGCAGAAACTTATACGGGAAATAGAATGCCCACACTGAACCAGTGCAGATGAAATGAGGCCAGCACAAATGTATGAATTACTTTTCTTCTTTAGGTTTTTTTTTTCTGTTTATCTTTTGTTTTTTGGACATCTGTTATAAGTATTTTAAAGAAAAAAAAAATAAAAACAATGATACAAAATCTCAAAACAAGATGTTAGGAGAGTAACCGTGGTTAGTACACTGTGTATTGGTACCGCCAAAGTAGATACATTTACTATCAGTCCAGATCGGAGAAAGTCAGCAGAAAGATTACATACTCAAAGGCACTAGAGAAAGGAAGCATATCACATTTGGAGGAAAACTCATCAAAATTACAGCCAACTTTTCTCAACAAACCATGAAGGCAAGAAAAGCATGGACCAGAGTAATTCAAGTCATTCATAAAAACAAAGTCTAGCCCAGACTACTATATCCTAAAAAACTCTCTTTCAAGTTTGATGAAGACGAGAAATATTTTCATGACAAAGAAGAGTTAGAGAATTTATGATGACAAAGCAAATCCTACACAGGCTCTTGAAAGATGTTCTGGAAAGGTAGCAAAATCATCAGAAATCACAGAATGAGATTAGAAGCAACTGAAAATATAGGACATTCATTAAACATAGGAGAAAATTAATTAAATGACTACTGCTAAATAACGTCAATCATAAGTCAGTACATTTCAATTATAACCATCAATGTAAATAGACTCAATTTAACAATTCAGAAAAGAGACTGGCAGGGTTGATTGGAAATAAATTCCAATAATATGCAGTATGCAAGAAACACATTTAACACAAAAAGACATTTGTAACCTGAACGTCAAAGGAAGGAAAAAATACTACATGATAAACCACCTCAGAAAAAATCAGGAGTAGCAATCCTAATCTCAGAGAGTCTCAACTTCAAATCAAGAATGCTCAAGCAAAATGAAGAAGGCCACTATATAGTGGTTAGGGGAAAAATTCAAGAGGAAGAGATAACAGTCATAAATATTCATACATCAAACACAGGAGGGCAAATCAGTGAAAGCAAATCTTAATGGACATGAAAAATCTACTGTCCAATATCGCAATCCTAACAAAAGTACTTAAAACGACTTAATCCTCAAAATACAGGTCAATAAGAAAAACATCTTAGCAAAGAAATAAGAGAACAGGACCAGAGTTTAAAAGAAATGCCCTTGTTAGACTTAAACAGCGGGCTCCACAAAAACACAGTTAAATACAATTTTTTTAAGCTGCACATGTGTCATTTTCTAAAATAGATCACATACAGGTCCATAGGTCATGCTTAAGTATATATAAGAAAACATATAGTATCCCATGCATATTATCTGAAAACAGTGCAATGAAACAGGAAATAAATGACAAAAGAAACCGCAAAAATCCTTAAATACATGGAAATTAAATGAATCAATACTCAGCAACCTATGGGTCACAGATTAAAATAAACAGGAAATTCAACAATATCTACAGGTCAATGAAAATTCAAACAAACTTAATGTACATTATAGGATACAATGATAGCATTTACAAGAAAAATTGTTTTCTGTGAACTCACACATTAGGACAACAGAGTGGCAAAAAATATATACATTAATACTGAAACTCCAACTAGAAAAGGAAGAGCTAAACAAACAGAGAGAACAAAAGAGGGAAGAAATCATTAGAGCATAAATTATTCAATGGAGATGAAGAAACAATTGAAAGAATTAAAAAAGCAAAAAGATGGTTCTTTGATAGATTAAATAAAATTGATAAGCCCCTAGCTAACCTCATATGAAGAAAAAAGTAAAAATTCAAATACCAAAAATAAGGAATGAAAGATGTGTAATTACCACAGGCCCAGTGCAAATTCACAAAATTATTAATAGTAACTTGGAGAATCTATTCTGTCAGAGAATAGAAGACGCAGAAATAATGGACAGTTTTCTAGAAAAGTACAAATTACCATAAATGAATGAAAAAGATATAAGCACTCTCAATAGCCCAATAAGGGGCAATGAAGTACAAGATGCAATAAAAAACCTAAGGATAAAGAAAAGTCCAGGTCGGAATGCATTCACATCTGAAATCTACAAGAAATTTAAAGAAGATGCAGTCCCTGTACACCTCAATCTCTTCTGTGACTTTCAAATGGAAGTAAACATCCCAAAATCATTTCTGAGAGAAAAGTAGTATACTGATAACAAACGCAGGGAAGGATGCATCCAAGAAAGTGAATTGCAGGCCAATCTCCCACATCAACATAGATGCCAAAATGCTCAATAAAATCCTATCAAATAGAATACAGAAAATAATGAGAAAGATTATACAACAGGACCAGTTGGGATTTTCATATGCAAGCAAGGATTGTTCAACATTTGAAAATCTATAAATGTAATGCACCATATCATTAGAGGTATAACTAAAACGTACATGATCTTCTCCATTGACAAACAATACACTTTTGATATAATCCAACACTCATTCATGTTTAAAAGTCCTCAAAAAATTGGAATCGATGGCCTCTACTTCTTTCGGGTAAAAGCCATTTATGAAAACACAACAGCTAACATAACCATTAATGGGCAAAACCTGATATCTTTTACTCTTAGATCTGGCACAACACAAGGATGTCCTCTATAGTGACTCCTATTCAATGCAGAACTGGAGTTATTAGCTAAAGACATTAAACACGAGTAAAAAATAAAAGGAATAAGAATAGGTGAAGAAGACGTGAAATTATCTTTATTTGCAGATGACAAGACATTTTACTTGGAAGACCCACAAAACTACACCAAGGAGATGCTACAATTCATACAGATGTTCAGTAACATAGCTGGTTATAAAGTCAATAACCAAAACTCAATAGCATTCTTCTACACAGACAACAAACACACTGAAAGTGAAATTCTTCAAGCAAAATCTTTTAAAATAGCACTGAGGAAAATGAAATACTTTGGAATTAGTCTAACTAAAGATATTGTTATGGTTTTTGGTCTATTTATCCCCCCAAAGCCACAGTCTTGGAGTTCGTGATTGATTACTGTGGGTATGGTGGCTGCCCCTGCCAAGAAACAGGCAATTTGCATTACCATGTAAGGTGGAAAGAGATGCAAGTTGATTGAGCTGCTGCTACCCCTCCCTGTACTCTTGATTTTTGCCTCCCCCATGAAAGGTTGTTTTCTGTTGTGTGCTGCTCTATATTCAACTCAGATGAATATGGTCTAAAACATCCAGTCACAGTGAACTAAGCACTCTTTCCTTCCTACATTTTGAATGTCGGGCATTAGTTTGAAGAACAAGACAACAGTAACTATGACAAAATTTTGGTACAGCAGGAGTGATGTCTTTGCTGTGGTTAAACCCGAATATGTGGGTTGCCAAGGAAGGTGTTTTCTTCAGGATATTTTTATAGGACAAAACCATTCTGGGGTAAGGTAGAGACAAAGGGTCTCACTAAAGTCAATACAGGGTGAGACAAATCTATGATGAACCAATGGGATTAAAAGCACCACTGGTCAGGTAAAATTTATTATGCCTAGGAATTGACTGGGAAACAACACCATGCACTGAATCAAGTTTCTAAGATCCTGGTTACATCCAATCACCAAGGTAAATAATTTTAGCAACTAGACAAGATTTAACCTCAGAGCTCACAGAGGAACAGTATATTTATCATGTAGCAATCACATTTTATATGTTGGTAACCACAACATAGCTGGTAAGCATATTAATCTTAGTTAATACATAAGCCTCAGTTATAAATCACCTTCATCTAATAACCACTGCAGAATTATAAAGTATCAAAGCTGCCTCAGCCTAATTTATGAAGGAGTGACTCATTAACTTGTTCTACTGAAAATCTCAAGAAGAATTCCTAGTTCACTAGTAAAAATGGAGAAAAAGTACAGTAGGTAAGTGGGGATCATTCACTGGTCAGGAGCCAGTTTCCACCAAGGAATTTTCATGTTTGGAGCCTTCTCGCAGGCATTCTTGGTTCCTTTTGTCCCACACAACCAGGCATGTCTCCTTAAAGGAATCCAACATTTTCTCTGGTCAACATTCCATCAGATATAGGGTTTAAATGCAATTTACCAAAGAACAGCTGTGTAAACCTGTCCTCTGCTTCAAAGAGTGGCAGCTGCACTAAGCGCATTTACTAGCTGATAGAGTAAACACTGTTTATCCATTTACTATAAGGGACAGGTAAGGCCTGCACAAGATCACTTGGCATACTGCAGATAAAGGCTTTGAAATTCATAACTTATCTCTTACACACTTTATTAATGAGACCTAGGAGAAAAGGTTGAATGCTCCTTTACACAAACGTTTTTTGGTCCCATAAATGTGCTGGTCTTGGGGATAGCTTCTTCTCATGTTAACCACCAGTTGGTTCTTTCCACTGTGTCTCAGGTTTAGCCTCCCAAAGGAGATCTGCCAAGAACAGTAAGCTGGGACATAGATTTTTGTATGTTTTCTCCTGGATGGCCATAGTTCTCTTTGTATAATCTGACACAGAGACTGGGCATGTGTCCTTTTTCTAAAATGAATTTCCTGTCTTCAGCATTAATAAACGTTCATTTTCTAAGGGTTTCACTTGGAAAAGTCAGAAGTTTTCCAAATTTTACATACCTCTTAAATGAATAGTATAGATAGGTGGAAAAATTAAAATAAATTCAAATAAAAAAAAAACTGAAACAGAGCAGGCCTGAAATTCCATCTAGCATGTAGTAGGAGATCAGAACCAGTGCATCACAATGATACCTGTCCTCTGAGTCTTTAATAACATTTGCCAACCTAATGTTACTAAACTGGAAAAATGTGTCCTGTTACTCATATACACGCATGTATATTTCTATGTTGATGCATGCTAAAAGTCCTATTTTACAGAAGTTTGCATGAAGTGAGCTAGGATGCTTACTAACTTTACTCATTCTAGCACCATTGTCTAAAGTCTACCAAGAAATTTTAACACATTTAGTATCTAGTTCAAATGCACCAAGTACAAGTACAAGATAGTCATAAAATATCCTTTTAGAGAAATATCACATCCTTGTAAAATTTCCATATTTTAAGTTAGATTTATGAACAAGAGTTTTATCAACATTTTAACAAAATCATATAAAAGAAAAGGCATAAAAAATTGCAGGCAATTTTAACAGAAATATATGAAACAGAACTCTGTGAGGCAAAGCATGAAAAATTATGAGCAATGGGCAAAGACATACTAACATTTTAAGCATAAAAGTTTTTTACCGGAGCAAGTCCGTATCCAGAATTTATAAAGAAAAGCAAACTCATACCTCTGTCCAATTACTTCGGTGGATGACCTCCAAATGATATAAGAACATGAAATTCCCAACTTGGCCTGCATGAGTTCGTGTTCTCTAAAACCGAAGAATGAATTTTAGGAACAAACGGAGGCGGAAGGTAAAAATTTATTGGAACGGAAAGCTTCTGTCTGAGAGAGATAGAAGAGAGTCCTGAGCAAGTTGCCCAGGAAGCTGTCTCCTTCAGGTGATTTTATAGGACAAAACCATGTCGTGCTAAGGTAGAGACAAATGGGTCGTGCTTAGGCAGATACAGGGTGGGACAAAACTATGATCAATCAATGGGATTACAAGCACCACTACTCAGGTAAAATTTGTTATGCCTAGTACCAAATGGGTTAGCAAATCACTTGGCAAGTGGGTAACCTTATCTGGTGGACTTCAGTTGATGATTCTTCCTGACTAATGAGCAGTGCTGGATGCCAACTGTAGGGAGGTCAGAATTTGTTCCATCTTTAGGTTTGGCTCACACCAAGAGCATCTTACAAATAAGGTGTCTGGTTTTTGTCCTCCCCTTGTAGGGCCTGTCCCTGTCTAACTACCTAGAATATTTCCATTTAACTCAGACTTTCTGCAAAATACTACTGTGATAAAATCGTCATATTTTTTGCAACAAAACATACCCAAGGATCAGAGTAAAGGATTAGAAGCCTCAGATAAATGTACAAAAACAATTATTCATTCTGTCTTTGAAAGGGATTTGCCAGGATTAGAATTAATTGTTGGTGCTCGAACTATGATGATTTTATCACAGCAGTATTTTGCAGACAGTCTGAGTTAAATAGAAATATTCTAGGTAGTTAGACATTGACAGGCCCTACAAGGAGATGACAAAGACCAGACATCTTATTGGTAAGATGCTCCAGATCTTGTGCCTATTGTCATTAGTGATAATTCTCAAAGTTATTTTAACAGACATTCTTCTAGATTTTCCTTTCAGACTTCCTTATCTATAAAATATGTACGATTCCAAAGTAAATGTATGTTTGGCCACTGCCCACAAATGTTCATATTTTGCTTTCAAAAACTTTGTGTCATAAAGTTGTGTTAAAATTTCTAATAAATATTTTCATATGTTTTCTAAAAGCTCCTTAACCCGTTGTTGTAAATATCTAATATAAAACATTCAAAAGTATCAATGTTATGTTATTTTTGAAATTGGATATTTTATGGGTATGCAGTACTTTCATTTGTTGCATTTTTAGGTTTTAAATATTTATTGATTGTGCTTGCCTAATTGCCACATTAGAGCTAGAGAGATTAAAGGTAGAATGTTGCCTAATGGATTTCATGTAAAATTTTCAAATCAGAATTTTAAGTCTAGCTGACCATTTGAAAATATACATTTGTTTGTATGAAAAAGGGGATTTCTTGTGCAAACTACAACATTATTAAAACTTAAGACTTGAAGGAGAATTTTCACTACGATGATTGCATCTTACCTTGTTGTACATGGTAGAGAAACTATTGAGGCTGTTATATTTAACATTTCATTCTTAAAAGTTTTTCTCTTTTTTTCTTAATTTTATTAATATACAAATAGCAATGAGACACTTTTAAATCAAAATGGTAGTAGAGTTTAATTAATTATCACATTGTATATATTGCTCTCAGTGTTTAATTGCTGTACAAGATGTGGACATGATATTTTATCTACAAACATGATTAGAACAAATCACTCTATTCTTTAAGCGAATGTAATTATATATCTATAGTAACCAGTTTGAAACACAGATATAAAATGGGCATTGATTTCTATACCCTTTTTTAGTTAAGTTCCGTTATTTGAATATTATAGGTAGGTTAACTCAGCAAAATAATCTACAAATGTTCAGTAGCCCATAATAGTAATTCTGTCTTCCAGTATACTGTCAATATCAGAAATTGTTGACCTGAGTCCCCAAGAGCTCAACATAACAGCATGTCTTTACTTCTTATATTTTATTAGTATGCTTTTCTGGTGCATGGTTAAGACAATGTAAAGCAGGACCTATACAACCAGAGTTGTAACTTTTGGTTCTGATAAGTTCATTGAAGTCCCCTCAGGATCTATTTTGAGGTTCTGTACCTCAGTATTTTAGGGGCAGCCATGTGGCTGAGTCACGACCATTGCTTGGTCAAAGTGCCCTGTGTGAAAGATTGTAAGAATGTTTTCTCTCCATGTGACTCTGCTTATGCACACTCTACATCATCGATCACTTTCCTATTTGGCTCTACATTGTCCTTGATTTGAACATTTGGGACACTACGGAGTTACATGATCTTACAGTACAAGTTCTAATATGTAATGAATTTTAATTGAGCTTGAAAGGGTAGGACCACAATTCTGGCTTACCTTGCACCCCTTCTTTTCTTCTAATTTAAGTCTGCAAACTAAGGCTTTTAACCATGCAGAAGATAAGTTTATTGTTATTGGCATACAGCTTGGATTTTTATGCTTAACCTCACCATCTATCTGCATATCAAACATCTTATGTGTAATATGGAAAGGCATTTTTCATCAAGTATTGATATGTTAAACTTAAATTCTTAAAGAACATGATAAAATATTTAAATATATTTTTAAAATAGGTATAAAGGATTGTATACTTCTTATGTTTTCACATAAGTCCAAAACTCTCACCATATACAACCTTGAAGCAGGACAGTCCCACAATAGTCCTTTTCCTGTCTTATGGTTTAATTGACCACCCCCTTCTTTTTGAACAACCATCTAACGGAGAGACATCAAAACAGCAACCTGCCTATCATGACAAGATGCCCGTACTCAGAAGTCCAGAATGACAAGCACTACAAGCATGAATCAACTATTGCAGATTACCATCTGCAATGTAGCTGATGATTTCACAGGTATCAGTATATATAGTTAGGCAGGGTGAGAATCTTTCCAATTGACTTCTAGATTAAGAAAATCTTCCGGAGATTCTCAGGATCATTTCCTGGCCCATCTTCTACATATAAATATTTGGCTTGACATTATCATGTTTAATAAATCTTCTCCTTTCACTCTCTTGATTAGTTAGTCCTTGAGATCCTGCTTCCTTTTTAGTTGTATTATACCTTTTTTAGAGAAATTTATAGAGGAACTCAGATTGGAAATGTAAAATAAATCTGAGAATTAATAATATCTGCATTAAAAATCAACTCCAAAAACATATGGAGTAACACAATGCCCATCCATAACAAGTGAAGATAATACTAGCTCAAGTCTAATATATAAATTAATAATCCAGAGTAAATAAGAAATGGGAGAAAGTCATAGAAGAATTTAGAGCGGTATTTATTTCTAATATCTCAGCTCAAATGTAAAAATTAATAGCGTTGATAGTAAACAAGCAATAGCCAAAATTTAGACAGAAACTCAGAGCAGAATTTACTAAATTAAGAAGAGAATTCTCAGAACACATAGAATATGAATTAAAAAATCAACTGCAAAACCTAGATAGAAAATCAATTCTGAAATTTAAAAGAAAGAAAAAAAAACACTGTAGTAAAGAAATTTATAAATGCTTCTAAAGAAGACATTGAAAAATAAAATAGAGATTAGAAGAAAGATGGATTTCTTGAATGAGAAATACATGAAAAAATACATCAAAAGAAGCAGAGTTAAAAAGATATAGAGGAATTTAAAATCTCAATCACCAGCTTGCAAAACGGTTTCAGTGAAAGTGAAGATAGAGTATGAGATCTTGATGACCCTAGTGCAGGCAGTGAAAATGTAAAAATAATCCCGAATAAAGAAATATGATGCAGGAAACAATAATCCATCACCTGTAAGTTGTTGCATAGATGAGCAATGTGAGACTAATAGGCATCAATGAGAAAGAAGAAATCAATGCAAATGACATTTAAAAAAATATGGGAAGAAATAATAGCAGAAAACTTCCCAAATATGAGGAAACAATCTGACATTCAGGTGAACAAAGCAAACAGAATGCCAAGTAAAATCAACCAAATTGAAAACACACCGAGTCATATAATAGTCAAGATTTCAGAAATTCAGCACAAGAATTATATACTGAAAGCCACTAGAGAAATAAAAAGACTACATTCAAAGGAAAGCCCACAAGAACTTCTCTTCTCAAACCATAAAGGCAAGAAGAACATTGAGGAGAATATTTCAAGTTCTCTAAGAATACAAATTCCAATTGAGACAACTATACATTGCAAAACTCTCAAGTTCAACGAAAAGTGCAACACTTTCATGACAAACAATAACTAAAGAATTTCATAATGACAACGTCAATGCTACACAGGTTATATAAAAATATTCTAGAGCAGGACCAAAATGATCAGAACTCCACAAATGATGAGCAGATGCAACCAACTAAGTAGGGCAAGCAATTAAGCACAAAAGAAAAAGGAGAAAAGACAACATGTAAATCATACATCAATGCATTTCAATTATAACCATCACTCTAAATGGACTCAATTCAACAATTAAAGGAAATAGATTCTGACAGTGGATTAGGAAACAAAACCTAATTATATGCTGTATACAAGAAACACTTAACTCCTAAAAATATTCATGGGCTGAAAGTGATGAAGGAAACTCAATATTACATGCCCTGATACCTCAGAAAAAAACAGGGCTTGCAAATTTAGTCTCAGAAAGTCACAACTAAAAACTAAGAATGGCCAAACAAAAATTCACAACACCATTTTATACTTTTCAAGGGAAAAATACAAGAGAATGTGGTGACATTCATACATACATATGCACCAAACAAGGGAACACTAAACTATATAAAGCAAATCTTATTGGACCTGTAAAATCTAATGTCCAACATCGCAATCTTAACAGGATACATTAACACTTACTTAAGACAAACAGGTGAACCTCAGAAAAAATTAGCAAGGAAATAACACAAATGAATGAGGGCTTGAAACACAAGGTCTTGAGTGACATAAACGGAGTGTAAACTGAAACACAGCTGAATACACCTTTTTCTCAGCTGCACATTAGTCATTTTTCAAAATCGAACACATACTGTTCCAAAGGCCATGCTTAAACCTATGCAAGAAAAGTGAATTTATACCATGCATATTTTCTCAGCACAGTGCAATGGAGAGAAAAAAAGACAAAAAATATCAGAAAAACGTCATTAAATACATGGAAATTGAATGACTCCCTACTTAGCAACGAATTGATTTCAGATGAAATTAAACAAGTAATTCAACACTATCTACAAGTAAATGGAAATTCAATCACAACTTTTATATTGTATGGGATATGATAAAAGCAGTTTTCAGAGATTAATTCACAGCTATGAATTCAAACATTAGCAAAATTAAAAGGTAACAAATAAATAGTGTAATGATGCACCTTCATGAACTAGATAAGGAAGAGCAAAACAAATCAAGAGCCTGAAAACGGGAAGAAATCATGAAAATTGGAACTGAAACTAATTCAATTGAGACAAAAATCAGTTAAAAAATTAGCAAAGCAAAAAGCTGCTTCATTGAAAGTTTAAATAAAATCCATAAGCCCCTGGCTAACCTCATCAAAGGAGTTAAGAAAACATTCAAATACAAGCAATAAGGAATGAAAAGGTTATAATTATTACAGACACAGTGGAAATTCATAAGATTAAAATACTTGCTTTGAGAATCTTTATTCTTACAGAAGGGAAGTCACAGAAAAATGGATAGATTCTTGGAAAGGTACAGATTACCACAACTGAATGGAAAAGATATATCCAATTTAAATAACTGAATAACAGCCAATGAAACAGGAGATGTAATTAAAAACAAACCTACAAAGAAAAATCCAGGTTGGAGGGCTACCCAGCTGCATTCTACAAGTCCTTTACAGAAGATGAGGACCTGATAATCCTCAAACTCTTCCATGAAATTGCAAAGGAAGCAATCCTCTCAAAATCAGCCTTGTATCAAAGCATTATCCAATACCATAACCAGGGAAAGATGCAATTAATAACAAGAACTACAGGCCAATCTCCTTCAAGAAGATAGATGCCAATTTCCTCAATACAATCCTTTCAAATATAATGCAGCAAATCATCAAGAAGATCATACTCCATATCCCGGTTTTAATCAACACTGGTATGCAAGGATTGTTCATTAATTGAAAATCTATAAGTATAATAAACTACATAAACAGAGTGAAAACTAAAACACACAAGGTCATCTCAATTGATATACAAAAGTCTTTTTTTTAAATTTTTATTTATTTGAGAGAGAGAGAGAGAGAGAGAGGACAGAGAGAGAGACAGAGAGAGTGTGTGTGGTGTGTGTGGCCAGCTCAGCCCACCAGGGGGCGGGGCTGGCATGTGGTGCTGGGGGATCGAACCGCGGTCCCTAATGCTTTGCTAAGCTTGTTCTAAGTAGGTGCTCTAGACCACTGAGCCATCTCTCCAGCCCCTACAAAAGTCTTTTGACTAGTGCAACACTCATTCAAAGTGAAAGTCCTACATAAAATTGGAAAAGAAGGCCTCTACTTCAATCTGATGAAAGCCATTTATGAATCTCCCCCATGAACATAGATGCAAAAATCCTCAGTAAAATACCTGCAAATAGAATACAGCAAATCTTAAAGAAGATCATACAGCATGACCAGATAAGATTCATACTAGGGATGCAAGGATGGTTCAATATTCATGAAATTTATAAATATAATACTTTATATCAATAGAGCAAACACTGAAAACCACTTGATCCTCTCCCTTGATGTGGAAAAACATTTTGACCAAGTCCAACACACCTATGTAAAATTGGAATAAATAGCCTCTATTTCAATCAGGTAAAACCCACGTATGAAAACACAACAGCTAACATAATCCTCAATGGGGAAAACCTGAAAACTTTTACTCTTAGATATGGTACAAGACAAAGATTTTCTCTATCATCACTCCTGTTCAATGTAGTTCTGGAATCATTGGCTGCAGCAGTTAGACCAGAGAAAAAAATAAATGTAATAAGAAAAGGTAAAGAAGAAATTAAAATATCTTTGTGTGCATACCAAAATTACATGAAAAGTAGGACCGCAAAGAAAGCCAAATTTTGGCCTTAACCTTCCACTGTCATTTAAGACTCAGGACATATGAGAACTTGTACTGTAAAGGCTTGTAAATCGGTAGTGTCCCAAAATTTCTGATGAAAGAGTTTATGTGTACAAAGAGAAAAGTTAATGATGATGTAAAGTGTGCCTATGGAAAGTCATGTGGAGAGAAAACTTTCTCACAGACTTTCACAGAGAGAACACTGGCCTAGCAATGTACCTGACTCATCCACATGGTTGTGAGTGAGAAATGTCCTACAATTTGACGTACAAGATTACAGGATAAATACTGAGGGGATTTCACACACCTCATTGGGCCCAAAAGGTACCACTCTTTTCTCATAGGTCTTGCTTTACCTAGGTCTTAACAATCCAGCAGAAAATTATAAAGACACAAAAAACTGCATGAAGATGTTACTACAATTAATATAGAAATATAGTAACGCAACCTATTAGAAATTCAATATCTAAAATTAGTACAATTCCTCTACAGAAATTATAAACAAACAGAGGGGAAATTTATAGAAACGAAAATTGTACAGTAGCACAGAGGAAAATGAAACAGACTGGTATTAAACTAACTAGAGAATTAAAAGATATTTTTAAGGAAAATTACAGTAGTCTTAAAAAAGAGATCGTAATAGATTTCATGAAAAGGAAAGATATTCCTTTCTCGTGGTAGGAAGAAAGAACACATAAATATGGCCTGCTCCCAAAATTGCTTTATGGATTTAATGCAGTCAACATAAAACTAGCATACACCATACCTCATCAATGTAGACAAATAAATAACAAAATGTTGGCACCACAAAAACTTACAGTAAATGGCAATCCTGGGCAACAAGGACTAGGTAGGAGGCATTAAATTTTCTGAGATGAAATTATACTAAATTGCTACTGTGATAAAAATCAGCATTTACTGGCAAAAAATACACTTGTGAATCCATGAAAAGACTAGAAGATGTTGAAGCTTCTACCAACACACTCATCCACCATATCTTTGACAAAATGGCCAAACATACTCAGGTTAAGAATGAGAGACTCTTTAAAATTGGTGACCACAAAAGTGGCTTTCTGCATGCTGATTAGGTAAACTGGACACAGGTCTCTCCCTATGCACTAAGCTAAAGTCTAAATGGATTAAAGATCTAAACATTAAAACAAAAAAAAATGTCTCCTGGAACATAAAGTAGAAGGAACTCTTGAGGAAATAGCAATAGTCTATGAGTGCAAAAACAAAAATGAAATAGCATGGAATATCATGGTAAGTATTAGCAAATTGGACGTCCTCTTATTGAGAAGATTATGCACGTCAAAAGAAACTACCAGCCAAGAAATAGACAGCCCACACATATGGAAATAATCTTGACATATAAGTCCTCAGACAAAGCTATGCTTTTTACAATTTATAAAGAAATAAAAATATCTAGGATCCCAAAATTAGAAGACCCAGTCCAGAAATCGTCAACTGTGATGAACACACACTTCTCTGAGAACGAATTTAATGAAGGGAATAAATATATAAAAATGTGCTCCACATCACTATCCATGCATGAAACGCAAGTTAAAGCAACATATCATCTCACCCAAGATAGAATGGCTATCATAAAGCAATCAACCACCAACAAATTTTGGAGAGTCTGTGGGGAAAAAAGAAACCTTCCCCACTGCTGGTGGGAATGTAGACTGGTGCCACCATTATAGAAATCATTGGAGACACTCCTTAGAATTGTAGTACTGGAAATCACAATTACACCAGATATTCCTCTACCGTGAATATTCCAGGAGGTTCTGAAAACATAATTTCATAGCCATCTATGTTAGACGATGTTTATTGCAGCACAGTTTGTGATAGCCAAAATTGGATGCAACACGATGGCCAACAACTTAGGAATGGGTGAAAAATATGTGGTATTTTTACACAATGGAGTATTACAGAGGAAAATAGATTGATAAATTTGAATCCTTTATATTGAAAATTAGCCCAACATTACTCACTTTAAGAATAAGAGAATCTTTAACAAATGGTGCACAGAAAAGTCGCTCTCTAAATGCTGATAATTTAAACTTGAATCAGGTCTCTCACCATGCACTAAGCTCAAGTCAAAATGGATTAAATATCTAAACACTAAAACATAAAAAAATATCTTCTGGAACATAAAGTAGAAGGAATTCTTGAAAAAATAGCAGTAGTCTATGAGTACAAGAACAAAAAGCAAATAGAATAAAAATCAAATGGATTTTGATTTACCAAGGAATATCCTGGTAAGTATTAGCAAATTGGTCATCTTATTGAGAAGACGATACATGTCAAAAGAAATTACCAACAAAGTAATAGACAGCCTACACGTATGGAAATATTCTTGACAAATAAATCCTCAGACAAAGCTATGCTTTTTACAATTTATAAAGAAATAAAAACCTCTAGGATCCCAAAATTAAAAGACCCAGTCCAGAAATCGTCATCTGTGATGAACACACACTTCTCTTAGCAAGAATTTAATGAAGGGAAAAAATATATGAAAAAAGTGCTCCACATCACTACCCATCCATGAAATGCAAGTTAAAAAAACATAGAGTTATCATGTCACCTAAGAAAGAATGACTGTCATAAAGCAATCAACCAACAACAAATGTTGAAGAGGCTGTGGGGAAAAAAGAACCATTCGCCACTGCTGGTGGGAATGTAGACTGGTGAATATGGAAATCAATATGGAGATTCCATCAAAAACTGGGATGGAAAATATCACATACAGCAGCTTTTCCTCTATTTGCTAAATTCTCAGAGAATCTGAAAACACCATATCATAGTGTATATGTTTGCTTATGTTTACAGCAGCACAATTTTTGATATGCAAATCAAGGAAATAATCAAGATGCCCTTCATCTGAGGAAAAGTTAAAAATGATATGGTAATTTTATGCAACAGAGTGTTACTCAGATATGAAGAATGATAAACTAGAACTTTATATGGAAGTGGATGCCACTTGAAGATATACTAATAAGTGAAATTGACCAGAGACCCACCTGTTAACATTGTATAATTTCACTAGTATAAAATTTCAAAAGAAGAAATAAAAATAGAAAGATATAACACAATTAGAAGGAAAGCAAGAATTTGAGAATTACACAAGGAAAACAAAGCAAGAAAAAGAGCTAAGAATCATGACAGAGCCAAGCCTTACATTTATATATACAAGATTGGTAGGAACTACCCTTTAGCCCCCCTCCTGTCCCTCTCTTTGACAGGAGCAATCTTTCTCTCAATAAATACGTTCTGCTCATTAAAAAAACAATTGGTAAAGAAATGATCCTGAGAATCTTCAGAATTATTTCAACTCTAGCAGTTAATTGAAGGATTCCCTCACTGACTACTATACATACTGACACCTGTGACCTAAGCAACTGCACTGAACATGTGAATTTGTAATAGTAGATTCATGCTTGGAAAGCCTGTCATTCTGGTCTTCTTAATACATGCTGCTTGGAATGACACATCAGATTCTGCTGTGCTGTCTCTTAGGTAGATGATTGTTTAAAAAAGTAACTGGATGCTGAGTGAAGGCAGGAGAAAGGAAAAGTAGTGTTGCGGGAAAATTCTGCAATAATGTTGTACATGGTTAAATTTCTGCTCTTATGTGCAAACAAATATAATTTTTATTCCCATTTTGTATGTATCTTGATTTTTTTAATTTTTTCATCATATTCTGTAGAGACATAAAATTTAACATATAAAAAATTCAGTAAAATTACAGGTTCCATATTATGCATCAGATGTTTGATATTCAGAAAGATATTGAGGTTAAGCTTAACAGATTAGTTTGTATGATAATTAAAAAAGCTTCTGTTCTACAGGATTAGCATCCTCTTTTTGGAGATCAAAAATAAGTGAATAAGGAGGACAGCCAGGAAAGCCAAAATTTTGTTCCTTGCCATCCAAGTTCGATTAAGTCCCGAAATTTCTGAACAAGAAGTTTATGAAGTGAAAGAGGAAAGTGATCAATGATGTAGAGTATGCCTAAGAAGAATCACATGCAGAAAAAATTTTCTCTCACTATTTCTCAGATAGAAAATTGGCCAAAGAATGGCCCTGACTCATCCACATGGCTGACACTGACAAAGAATGTACAATCTTCTGTATGGGGTCTCAGGAAAATCCTGAGTGGATTTCCCTGTCCAAGTAAGTTCCAAAAACTACAATTCTTATTATATAGGTCTTGCTTTCTCTTAATCTCAAATATACAAAGGAAAGTACAAAAACTAAGTATAAAAATAAAGGCATGCTGCTATGGTGAGCTGTGAAAGACTCAGACCAAGATCTTCTGACATTGTCAGTTAAGTGGAAAGCCCAATGCTGTTATGGAGTACTGGACTACTTCAGAATATTTTCTGTTTTCACACAATTATTTTATTTATTTTATGGAACTAAATGAACAAGCGGACATATAGGAATGCTCATTTGGCATCTGTGTATTCATAATGTTTAGGAGAGTTATATCTATGCTCTCTTAATTCAAAAGGTAGAGGCATTTGTTATAATACTGTTTGTAAACAGGATACGATGTCTGCCCTTTGTACAACAAAAAAACAGTAGAAAAGTAAAAGGGAATCTATTAAATATTGAAACTTCAATTCAATTTGAAGTTGACTCTTTGCTATTTATTTCACAATAAATAATGTATAATGTTAAAAATAAGTAAATAAATAATGTTTTTGTAAATATTAAAAAAAAAAACACATGACT
>NW_004525003.1:299868-304711 GCF_000260255.1 Octodon degus
TTTTTGTAAATATTAAAATACACATGAGTGTCCCTGTTTTTTCTTTAGTTTCAATATTTTTATTAAAGATATGCAGCTGAATTCTCTTTGATCATTGAGTAGAAACATTTATTCTAATGATGTTTATGAACAGGATATCATGTCTGCATCTCATAAATGAATAATGGCTTAGACATCAACTTACAATGTCTTAGTTGTTAAAACTGTGCTAATAACAGGTTTTCAACTATGTATTGCTATTTGTGTATCAATCCAAATATTAGAAAAGCAAAGTCTGATTAACCAATAAGATTAAACAAACCATTGTCCATATACAATTCATTAAATCCATTATGAAATTTTGAAATGAGTCACGTTCTAAGTGTGCTGAGAGTACAGTCTGTCATAATGTTGGTGTATGGGTTTGTAATACCTTTGAGCTCCTTGAAGGTGACTGAAAGCAATTAAGAATATCAATCCCTGATACCCATCCCTAGAGAGGTACTGGTTGCATTTCTTTTCTTTATGCCTTGAGGTCTATCCCATTTAAGAATGTATTTGCCTTGCAATTTTCAGAATCTGTTTTTCTTCCATATGGTCCTCTTAGGGCCTGCCCATGCCAGATATTATCTCATAGCTTTACTTAATCAAGCTGTGGACAGCATTCTCCCCTTTGTAAAAATAACACTGTCAAGAAGAAAAATGGTGAGTACTGCCCTGGCCATTTCAGGTTGAATGTTGTCTTTGTTTTTTTATGGGTTGCCAGTGATATTCTCCAGAGGTTGTACCTAGAGGTTCTCCAACCAGGCATATTTATGTTGATTCAGTGGAATAACTTTAAGTCTGCATGAGAAAAAGACAAAGGGACTGTTAATATCCTCATCGTCAAATAATAATATGATCAGCATAGATATGAAGAGAATAAAAAATGAATTTTCACCAAGGTGACATTGAAGTCTTCCACAAATATGATAAAGCTAGGCTGCAGGGGACCTGAGACTTCTACATATCACTGAAGTGATATCTAATATCATGAACTGACATTCAGAAATAGGTAGAACTGTCTGGATTATAATAATCTTTAAAGTGTATAAGTACAGGGCTGGAGAGATGGCTCAGTGGTCTAAAGCACCTACTTGGAACAAGCTTAGCGAAGCATCAGGGACCGCGGTTCGATCCCCCAGCACCACATGCCAGCCAGCCCCGCCCCCTGGTGGGCTGAGCTGGCCACACACACACACACCACTCTCTCTCTCTCTCTCTCTCTCTCTCTCTCTCTCTCTCTCTCTCTCTCTAATAAATAAAAAAAAATTAAAAAAAAAAATAAAGTGTATAAGTACAGCAAAAATATGGGGAATGGTATGATGGCTCAATAAAATAAGTGTTTGCCAAGCAAGGAAAACACCTTGATTTACATCGCACATGTAAGTAATAAACAAGGAAATACATAAGTAAACTTTGTATTTATAAAGATTATTCAGATTAATTTTAGCATCATTAGCAGAGGTATTTTGTTTTTTTCCCCACAATTATATTGATAAACAAATAGCAATAAGACAGATTCAAATTAAATTGGTAGGACAGTTTCAATAGTTAACACATTGCATACATTTTGCCAAGTGCTTAATTATTCTACAAGATGCGGAAATGATATCCTATTTCCAAACATGATTAGAACAAATCACTCTGTTCAGTAAGAGAATGTATCTATGTTTCTATCCTAAGCACTTTGAATACAGAGATACAAAACGGACTTTCATCTGTATACTCTTTTTTGTTAAGTTCTGTCATTACAATTTTATAGATGTGTAAACTGAACAAAATATTCCAAAAGAATTCACTAGCCCATAATACTATTGAGTCTTCTGTAAGGGTCAAGTCGCCGCGAAGGAAGACCCCAAGAGTCGGTCTCTCATGCAAATCACAAAGGGAAAGTTTTATTATCTACATATATGTAGGGCAGTCTGAACACGCAGGAACAGAGCATGCCTTCAGTGTAGCAGGCATCGTTTTTAAAGACAAAAACCACAATATTGGGAGGGTGCAAGCAAGGTACAGAAGCAGATCGCATTGGTTAGTTTAGATAGACCTTTAAAATAATTGGTGGGTTTGAGAACATGTGACTTTTTAAGGAAACTAAGAGGGGGTAGGTAAAGGGTAACTATGATCTAATCTCATGGCTCTGGATGTATGTCGAGATCGGGTGGGTTTAGCCGGACATTGTGACCTTTTCTGAAGAATGTCCTAAGCCTGGAGCTAATGCTCTTTTCAGTTTGGCCTGAGGTTTTATAACTCCATCTGGAGTTTCTGGAGTATGGGTTACTCAAGCCCTATGGCCATAAACCGGTGGGTGGTCTCTTCTAACTGGAGTTTGAACTTTAAAAATTATTTGGTCCTTACATTCCCCCCTTTTCGTGTTGGAAATCTCTAATCTTAGAGATCTGAGTTGTTGGTAGATAGGGCCTCATATTGTTGGCAAATAATCATAAGTTTAACATTACTTATCTGTTTGCGACCACTGGACAAGACATACCCGTGTGATATGAAACAAGTGCATGGGTGGTATTTATAAATTGGGACAGGTCATAGATTGCTGGAGTACCAGTATATAGACGGGGTCTGGGGGAAAGACAGAATCAACAAACAAATATCAACAGGATACAGTAATCATTTAACAGAACAGGAATACAAATATTTGTGTAGTCTGTAATTATAAAAACACTAGTGAGAACATTTTGCATGTCTATTAACAGAGATCTCTTAAATGTGAGGTTTAGACTCTTTATCTTTTATGGCCACTGGGTATTGTCTCAAACTGGCCTACTCTTGTGTTTTACCAACTTTACCATTACTGGGGCACATGAATTGTCAGACCTAGGAAAAGTACTGAGTACTCTCCAGTTTGTAAGTGGAGTCACTGGCTGGGTATCTACTGATGAATCTTCACAAGCATCTATTAAAAATTTAACAGGCTTTTCTTTTATATACTGGCAGTTAGCATGGGTTCCCTTAGACTGAGAGTGAAGACACATGACCACCTCAATCTGAAACTTCCTCTGATTCCATCATAAACACAATTTTTTCTCTAGCAGCTGTGGACATTTACCTTCCTTCCTGTAGGCTACTAGTATTAACATTCTCATTTTCCATCTATAATTCCATTCTGTGTCCTTTCTACTATGAAACACCTCAACTCATACAAATTCATTCCTGCAAACCCTTTTAACTTCTGTAGCTTGAGTCAGATATCTGGAGTCCACTGCATAAGGTACAACTTCTTGTTTATTGTAGGTTGTGTTTCCCAAGAAACACAAATATAGCTTTTCTCATGATGAGGCAGAAAACCCAGAGAAGGCTCATATCACTTGGGCTTTATTAGGTGGACAGTTATATTAGGCTTTAATATGTGTTTTTACAGACAAAATCTGGGGGATCCCAGGAACAGGAATTGTAATCTAGCATATTTGTTAACAGGTTTTTCCTGCATGATTACATGGGCTTTAGTATCTTCTAGGACAGAACAAATTTTCTGAGCAATTAGAACATATATAATCAAAGCATGAACATTCAAGCTAACAGGTACATTATAAACCTTTTGAAACCTAGTAATCATAACTTACTAGCTCTTAGACCCCTTTATTAATGGAGTCTGACAGTTTGTTATAAATCTCTCTAGCTGTACTTATAACTATCCCTAAATTTTAAGAACATATGTAAAACCAGATTAATACCTTATTTTTACTGTCAATCCTTTTAAGCAATTTAAGCACAGTTTAGCATATTCGCCTAGTTACACTTGTGTTTACTAACAGCATGAAATACATGAATTATATCAGAAATCAACCAGGCTAACTAAATAAACTTATCTTGAAATACACAGTATTTGGTTAGATTAAGCCGATATCCCATTCAGTTTTGGATGTGGCCCCTACTGTAATCAAGGGGCACTATAGAAGGATTTACCTTTTTAACACTGGCTCTGAGATTTATGTTCTAAAGACAAGGCCTGGTTCTACCTATAGGCCCAAAGCTGTTTGACTCTGTAGCCAGTGTCTCTAAAACTTTTTGCATGGACAGGATTTTATCTGTACATGAACAATATATCTCAATTACAGCTGAAAACAAGATGACGATGACTGGAATGAAAGTCAGGGTTGGAAAAACAAAGAGACCTATGCCAATATCCAGCAATAGGCTGGGAATTTCCCTGCAGTCGTGATTACTCAGGGCTCCTCCATGGAGATGACAGTTTGAGGTAACAGTCTGGCCAGAGGGAGGAGGCAGGCCCAGTGCCCTTCAGTCCTGCTGGACCATCTGGGAAGCTGAGTCTGAGCTCTGTGGCCTCCACCTCAGAGTGCAGTCTCACTTCTAGTGGCTGCCTTAGCAGTCAGGGCATGGCTTGTGGGCCTCTTGTGGTCCCCATTATAGTGGCCTGGCTTCTGACAGCAGTAGCAGATGAACCTCATCATCGTTGAGCTCTTCTTGGAGCCCAGAGAATCAGACTTATGGTCTGTTTTGAGGCCGCAACTAAGGCAGCCGTTTTTCATCTCCTTGCTTTTTCTCCCTGGTTTTCTCCCAGTTCTGATTATAGAACATTTTCTCCTTAGTGTCCTATAAAGTATCAAGTGAGTTGTCTGGAGAAAACGCTATCTTTTTAGCTTTCTCTCTCTTTTTTTTGATATCTGAAGCTAAGTAATGAACTTATCTGTAAAAGTAATCTGTCCCCTCACTGAATTAGTATCTCAGAAAGTATATTTTACCCAAACATTTTAAGAAATCAGAGGGTGTTTTTCTTTTTCCTGGTAAACAGCTAAAATTTAATAACTGAAGGTTTGGTCTGAGTTTTTTTAGACCTTCAAGAATA
>NW_004525003.1:305866-314391 GCF_000260255.1 Octodon degus
GAGGTTTACATTAAATCCAATAGGAAGCTTATTAACCTTACCCTCTCTAGTGCTATTGTCTAAAATTGAACAAAGAATACCAGTACATTTAACAACTAGTTCAAATGTAGCACATACAAATATGAAATAGTCATAAAATATCCCATTAAAGAAATATCATAACCTTATAACAATTTTATGTTTTAGCTTAAATTTACCAACACATTGGGACCAATATTTGAACAACTGCATAATGAATTTATCTGTGTACCAGCTGGCAGGTGGAACAAGCAGGTTCTGAGGGTGATGGATGGGAGTCACAGCCTCTTCTTATCAGTTGGAACTGCCAGTGCGACCAAGTGGAATTAGCCAGTTGTCTGGGAATGGTGTCCAGAACAGCAAGGCTTGAGTCATTTCAGGGGTCAACAACGGATGGTGGAGGGTTTCAGCTCCAAGTCCTTCTTCAGAGGAGTTAAGGGGACTAAGAAGAAGGGGGTGTGTAGGATGGTAGATTACAGACTTGATAAATTACTTGATCCAGGTGGGTGGATAGAGACCAGGAGGTGAAGATTGAGTCTTAACTGGCAAGAGGGTAGCTGGTCCACGTGGAGCTGGAGGAAGAAAAACTCTTACCCACTCTGGTGGATTCTCACAAAGATCTTGCCAAACCAGAATATATGGTTGTTGGTCAGGGTGGTCATAGCGACCAGAATGGAAGATTAGTCTTTACTGCTTGAACCAGAGACAAGTGAAAATATCCCTCTTGAGATCATCCCACCTGGAAGGAGGGCCACTCTGAAGAACAGAGAGTTTGTCATTTTTCCTTTTTTCTGACAGTCAGAGAAAGATTATGTGCTCTCCCCATAATCTCCGACCAATGACCTAGGGTAAGGGCAAGAGGAGCAGATGTTATTTGTCCAATGTTGTCAAAGTAACCGACATCCCACAGAACTCCAAGGGGGCAGAGGCAGGCAAAAACAGTGTAGGCTGTTGCAAACAATTAAACGGGGACACATGAAGGATGTCAGCAGGAGGGGGATCCTACTGTGGAGAAAGAAGTCATTAATTATGAAAAACTCTGTAGGAAAATAAAAAGGCAGTTATGGCGCCAGACACATGAGCACTGGCAACATTGAACATTAAAACATAGTCAAAACACAAATTCTATTGGCCCCACAGGAGTCGTCTGTTCAGAAGACCAACAAATGGATCCTGGGTTACCCCAGGGATCCTGAACCACACAGAGGCGTCCCTCAGCTGAGTGGCTTGCAGCCTCTTGGCACGTCTGCCAGCTGCAGGCAACAGAGCTTAAGCACCTCACTGCCAGCCACAGCCAAAAGACAAATTGCGATCGCACAAACGCCCGAAGGCCAAATGGTGTAGAAACACCCAAGACAGGAGACAAATTATAACTGAGTGCTGGTAACTTGAGAACGAAGCAAAACCACAAGACAATACATTAAGATTAAAAATAAAGTTATACAGCCATACTTACCCCTAGAGATCTGGCGGCTGTTGGAGTCTTTCACCACGGGAGACGAGCCCGGACGAGCCCCCAAATGTAAGGGTCGAGTAGCCATGAAGGAAGACCCCAAGAGTCAATCTCTCATGCAAATCGCAAAGGGAAACTTTTATTATCTACGTATATGTATGGCAGTCTGAACATGCAGGAACAGAGCACGCCTTCAGTGTAGCAGGCATAGTTTTTAAAGACAAATCCACAATATGGGGAGGGACCAAGCAAGGTACAGAAGCAGATAGCATTGGTTAGTTTAAGTAGACCTCTAAAATAATTGGTGGGTTTCAGAATATGTGACTTTTTAAGGATACTAAGAGGGGGTAGGTAAAGGGTAACTATGAACTAATCCTGTGGCTCTGGGGGTATGTCGAAATCGGGTGGGTTTAGCCAGACATTGTGACCTTTTCTGAAGAATGTCCTAAGCCTGGAGGTAATGCTCTTTTCAGTTTGGCCTGAGGTTTTATAACTCCATCTGGAGTTTCTGGTGTATGGGTTACTCAAGCCCTATGGCCATAAACCAGAGGGTGGTATCTTCTAACTGGAGTTTGAACTTTAAAAATTATTTGAGCCTTACACATCCACTTGCCTAGCAATGTCAGAAATTGTTGACCTGATTCCCCTACAGCTCAACGTGGCAGCATTGCTTTACTTCTTATACATCATTTTTATACTTTTGTGCTGGATGGTTAAGACCAAGGTAAAAAAGGACCTATGCAACAAATGTCATAGCTCTTGGATCTGATAAGGTCAGTGAAATCCCCTCAGGATTTATCCTGAGATGCTGTACATGCGATGGTAGATAGCAGAGGTATTTTAAGTGTGGAGTTTTATCTCTTTCCTATATTGCATGGCCATGTCTTCTATAAGAAGCCAAAATCATTGTCAAGGTCACGCGATTGCAGAACCTCTGGAATAATGGTCTTTTTACTGTAAGGCCTTGTGCAGTCACCCTGACTTTGGAATATTAGAAAAATACCATGGGGTTGACCTTTTGAACAAAGAGTACAATGTTCAAAGAAATATCATTGTGTTAACTGATACATTGTGTCAACTTAGAACAATCAGTTTCTGCCCATCTCAGCATGGGGGCCTAGTCCTACAGGTGGACAGTTGTAAGGAATTAACAAGGGCAGGAACCTGCCCTACCCATTTAAGTACAGCCATGCCTTGTTTCCAAGGAGAAGTCCCTCTTTTCTGAGGAGATTGATCTTGGCAGCTGCAACACTTTGGAGATGCTCTGATCTTCAGAGTGGAGCACTGAATTTTGTAGTCATTACAAAAGGAAGATATGTACTTGATGCAGGCCACAGATGCTGCTCCTCCTGTGATCTTCATTGTGTTCTGCCACATGAACTGCTGTCATTTGCCTTAGAGTCAGCCGAACATGGACTAAAACCTACAATAACTGTGATCTAAGTAAAAGTTTCTTTCCTTCATTTTGAGTGTTGAGTATTTCAATATTTTCCTATCTCTTACAGGAAGAGATAGGAAAATTTCAGACATGTGACCTACAAGCAAAGA
Source organism: Octodon degus (assembly GCF_000260255.1). NCBI lineage: Eukaryota > Metazoa > Chordata > Mammalia > Rodentia > Octodontidae > Octodon > Octodon degus. The sequence continues at coordinate 308,886 of NW_004525003.1, forward strand.
GTTGAACAGCTTTTGGAAGGTCTGTTTTAGAGATTGTGGTCAGAGCTTGGAAACCCAGAAGGCTGATGGAAAGCACGCCTGTAAAGACCAGGCTGGGGAGGTTTCCACTGGGAAAAACAGCATTTGCTGTTGGACTCCAGATCATTTGTTTGTTGACTTCGAAGGAAAATGGTCTGCATTTTGCTTGCGCCCTGAAACTTTGCTTAAAACTGAGTTTAAGCATGGTATAATGATTAATCTGTCAAAAGATATTTCAAAGCATCCAAATATTGGGGCAGTGGCCGCATTGTTACTGGGGGCTTTTAGCCAGATTCATGTTGAGGATGAAGTCCAAGAAACCCAACAGGATGGTCAAAATTAAGAGTTTGGCCAGAAAGAAGGTGGCAAGAAAGCTGTGGACTGCAAAGTTATAGACAAGAGGATATCCATTGCCAAGGAACCTAAGACTTAAGAACACAGACTGAGGGCATCAGAGGAGCAGGCTTCTCTCCACCCATTGCAGTCTCAAAACTAAAAATGTCAGCAACTTTGCCTTGAGGGAAAATACCTTGAGCTTTATGTTTCAGAATGGAAGTGGCAGCCTCATCAGGTTCCAGAATGGAGCCTGTGTGGAGAAATTATTCCTCGGAATCAGGGGCAGAGTGTTGAGGCACTCTAGGCATGTAGGAGATAATAGGAAGCCTGTTCAGTGGAAACCCAGAAGTTTGGAAAAGCCAGGAATATGGAACATTTAAGGGAAACTGCAAAGAGAGTCCTAAACCAGCCTACGAGTAAAGCCATGAGAGCTACCACCAAGATTGTCACAGGTGCAGAGTCTCATGGAGCTCACAATTTGCCACAGAGTGCTTCAGATATCCCACATAGAGCTGCAAGACTTAACGTTTGTCCTGCAGGGTTTTGGACTTGTGTTGCTCCTAATGCTTGATATCCTGCTTTGTGTACTTTTGGAATGGTAATGATTGTCTTATGACTTTGCATATTTCAAGTGTTTAAGTTTTCATTTTTTAAAGTGGATCACAATTGAGAGATTGCCTTGGATCATTGAGGTGACTTAGGACTTGGACTTTCCAGCAATGCTGAATCCATTGGGACTTGTACAACTCAGCCATTGACAAGAGTTTCTTTTGCATAAAGAGTTATGAATTATTGCTTAGTGGTTCAGGGTTGGAATGTTTTGTTTTGTGTCTAGTTGTTCCCCCAAAGCCACTTTCTTGGAGTTCTCTATTGATTACTGTGGGTGTTGTTGTTGAACATGCCCTGGGGCAGGTAATTTGCATTACAATGTAAGGGGGCAAGTCAAGCTAGCTGCTATGAACACACTCAGCCACATTATCTTTGACAAAGGACCTAAACGTACTCACTGGAAGAAGATACCGTCTTTAACAGATGGTGTTGGAAAACCTGACTCTCTACATGTGGAAAATTCAAACTTGTCCCAGGTCTATCACAATGCACTAAACTAAAGTCAACATGGACTAAAGATCTAAACATTAATCAGAGACACTAAATCTCCTGGAAGAGAAAGTAGGTGGAACTCTTGAAGATATAGTGGTAGGCAAAGAGTTCATGGACAGAAATCAAATCACATGGGTAACAATTGAAAGAATTTACAACTGCGAACTGCTCTTACTGAGAAGATTTTATGTCAAAAGAAATTACCAACAAAGTTAAAAGGCAACCAACACATTTGGAAAAAAATCATGACAAACCAGTACTCAAACAAAGGTCTGCTCTCTAGAATTTATAAAGAACTAAAAAAACATTATGGCCCCAAAATTTAAAGACCCAATCCCGAAAAGGGCATATGAGATGAACACATGATTCTCAGATGATGAAAATAAGAAGCGAATAAAAGAAGAAAAAATGCACCGCATCACTAGCAGCCCATGAATTGTAAATTAGCACTATAATGAGACATCATCGCATTGCAAAATGAATGGCTATCATAAAGAAATTACCCAAAAACAAATGTAGAGGCTCTATGAAAAAATTAATGCTTCTCTACTGTTTGTGGGAATGGAGACAGGTGCAACCATTATGGAAATCAGTGTGGAGAATCTGTAGAAAATGTGGACTAGAATTCAAAATTTATACCAGATATTCCTCTACAGGGAATTTTCCCAGAGGATCTGAAAACATCATATCTTAGGGATACACGTCTGCCTATGTTTATAGCAGCACAATTTGTGATAGCCTAATCTTGGAAACAAACAAGATGCCCATTACCTGGGGAATGGTAGGAAAAGATGTGATATTTGTACACAATGGAGTATTACTCAGATCTAAAGATTGATAAACTTGAAGCCTTTACGTGGTATTGGTTGCCACTTGAAGATATACTCATAATTGAAAATAAACACACACATATATGTGCAAATATCATATTGTTTTCATAGAATAAGAACTCAAAAGAAGAAATAAAAGTAGAAAGGTATAATACAAGTAAAAGAAAAGCAGGATCTGGAGCACTAAATAACTGAAGAGGGAAAGAAGAGCAAGGAAATATGACAAAGTCAAGCCATACATTTATATGTAGCAGATGGGCCATGCAAGCTTCCTGAGAATCTCCAGAAGATTTTTGAACCTAGCCATCAAGTGGAAAAATTCTCACACTCACTAACTCTATATACTGATAACTGTGCACTAAGCAATTGCACTGATTATCTGTAGTAGTAGTTTCAAGCTTGGAGTGCCTGTCATTATGGACTTCTGCATACAGGATGCTTCTCATAACCTGCCAGTAGCTGCTGTGCTGTATCTCAGGTAAGTGATTGTTCCAAAAGTAGTGGGTGGTGAACGATAGCAAGAGATAGGAAAAAGTATATCTTGGGATTGTCCTGTTTCAAGGTTATATATGGTGAGATTTTTGGACTTATATATAAATACAAGAAGTATATAATAATTTATGCCTATTTTAAAAATCTATTCTAATTTTTGAATATTAGTTCATCATTTCTGCAGGGACTTAAAGTTCAACATACCAATACTTTATAGAAAATACCAACTCCATATTATGCATAACATGTTCGATATTCCGACAGATATTGAGGATCAGCTTAACAGCCTAGGTTGTATTGTAATAAAAATAAGATTTTCTTATGGATGGGTAACAATCTAATTTTGCATACCAAAGTTAGAGGAAAATTAGGATCACAAAGTAAGCCAAATTTTGTCCTTAGACCTCCAATGTCATTTAAAAATCAAGATATATGAGAATTCATACTGTAACATGTTTTAATTCGGTAGTGTCCCAAAATTTCTGATGAAAGAGTTTAGGGGGCCAATTGAGAAAGTGATTGATGACGTAAAGTGTGCCTTTGGAGAGTCACATGGAGGGAAAACATTGTTTCAGGATTTCGCAGAGAACACAATGGCCAAGCAATGGCCGTAAGTCATCCACTAGGCAGATACTGACATAGGTACTACAATCTGAGGTACAGAATCTCAGGATAAATCCTGGGGAAATTTCACTGACCTTATCAGAACCAAAGGTACAAATCTTGTTTCATAGGTCCTTCTTTACCTTGTTCTTAACCATTCAGCAGAAAGTATAGAAACAAATATAAGAATTAAAAGCCATGCTATTATTTTGAGCTGTAAAAGACGCAGGTCAACAATTTCTGACATTGCCAGTCAAGTGTAGGACCCACTATTGTTATGGGCTACTTTACTTTTTAGAATATTTTGGTGAGGTTTCACAAATCTAATGTTCATGTAATACAACTTAACGAAGTAAGGGGATCCATATGGTTGTTCATTTTGTATGTGTGTATTCAAAGTTATTAGGATAGATATATAGTTACATTATTTTAATGACCAGAAGGATTTGTTCTAATGGTGTTTGTAAAAAGTATATCATGTTTGCTTCTTGTACAGAAATTAATTCCCGGGAAGAATGTATGCTATGCCTTAATTATTAAATCAATCTTAAATATTGAAACAAATCTACCTATTTGTTTTGAAAAAAAAAGAAATAAAATGTCAAAAAAAGAAAAAGAAAATTTAAAAAAGAATTTATAAGGACTGTAACTTGCTATTTATTGCAGCCTGATCTGAAACTCACTATGTGGTCCATGCTGCATTGATTGTGCAGCAATCCTCCTGCATCTTCTGCTTATCTGCTGTTCTTTTAGGGATGTGCTACCACTTTCTGTTCACATGTATTATTTCCATTAACATTTTATGGAAGAATTTTTAAAAATATGGTAATTAAAATATTAAAATTGAACTATGTCTTATGGCTATGACAGGAAATTCTGGGAATATCATTATTCCCTCCAGTAACAACTAGAAAATGTGGTAAAATTAAAATATATTTGAAGGAAGCAAGAAAATTAGGAATTGATGGGCCTAAGTTCCTGGAGAGAAGAAAACTACAGACAAGTGACCAAAAGTTTGTAGAAAGCAAAACCCTTAAGACATCACTATCTTTATTCTTCACACAGGCCAAAGCCTGCAATTTGATGCATACAACTGCCACCAAGAGACAAAGAATACGATAGGCATTAGACAAGCTTCTAAGACTGGACAAAAAATATAAGGTTTGTGACATCTTCTACAGATAAGAAAGAAGGAATTAAACTATAATAAAATATGAAAATAATAAACATTTTAATTATAAAATTTAAAACATATAATCAAAGTAACTTTATGTTATTAGGTACAGATGTTAAAATTATTCTGGATAGAGTTCAGTAGTACAACATGCGATAGAAAACACAAAAGAACTGGATTCTGATTTTTAAAAGAATGAAAATAATGGCCAGGGAGATAGCTCAGTAGAATTAATGTTTACTTGGCAAGTGCGAGGTCCTGAGTTCAATCCCCAATTCTGGAACAAAAACAAGAAAAACAAAAAAATATTCGCAATGAAATGAAAGGACAAGGAGACAGCTTCAAGGCACAAGTGCATGGGTAAGATCATGAGTTTCTCAGTGTTGTCACAAATTTTCTGATCAAGGGGTTTATGTGTCACCAGAGGAAAGTGATAGATGATGTAGAATGTGGTAAGAAGTAACACATGGAGAGAAAACTTTCTCGTAGGCTTTCACCAAGAGCAAAATTTTCAAGCAATGGCCAAGATTCATCCACATGGCTGGCACTGACAAAGAAACTACAAACTGTTTTATAGGGTTAAATGATAATACCTGAGGGGCTTTGACTGACATTTTTAGATACAAGGGCTACATTTTTTATTTTATAGGACTTGCTTCATTTTGGTCTTAATCACTCAGCAGAAAAGTATAAAACTGAGGTACAAAAACTAAAGGCCTTCTAATATACTGAGCTCTAAAACGCTCAAATCAACACCATCTGATATTGCTAGTCTTGTGGAAAACCCAATACTATTGCACACTACTAAACTTTTTTAGATTTCTCTGCTCAATTCATGCATGTAGAACATATGAATGCCAATAGAATACATATATCTGACAAAAGTAAACAAAAAGGGAATAAAATGGTTCATTTTATAGTGGATATATATATATATATACTAAAGATATGT
>NW_004525003.1:314594-326333 GCF_000260255.1 Octodon degus
CTGCTTTGAAACTATCTCTTTGCTTCTACTTTCCCAATAAAATTATTAATTAAAGAAGAAAGTTTTGCAGGGCGTAGCAGTCTTGGCTAATATATCTTTTCATAGAGGACATGAAATACTGTGCTGCATGCTTTTCTTGCCTTCTTGATTGGTGAAAAGAAGTCATCTGTAATTCTCCTTTGATTTCCTTCATTGTGATTTGCTTCTTTTCTCCAGCGGATTTCATTATAGTGTTCTTGATCTGAATTTCTGGAATCTTGACTATTATATGTATTGGTGTGTTTTTAATTTGGTTGAGGAGAATTGATGTTCAGTGTGCATTGATTCCCTGAATGTCAGATTGTCTCTTCATTCTGGGAAGTTTTCTGCTACTACTTCTGTCTATATTTAAAGTCATTTCTGTAGACACCTTCTTTCTCATGAATGTCTACTAGTCTCACATTGTTCTTCTTTGCATTGTCTTGCAGGTGATGGATTGTTTTTATCCTACATCCTAGTTGTTTTGAAGAGAGCTTTCTTACCTTTGCACTGGCTGCATCAGCGTCTTCAATATCTGAAACCCTGTCTTCTCTTTCACTTAATTGTTTTTTTTTTCAGGCTTGCGATTGAGATTTTAAATTCCCATATGTCTCTATGACTCTGCTGCATGTGATCTAATTCTTTCATGTATTGCTCATTCAAAGAATTCATCATTTTTCTAATCTCTTGTACTTTTTTCATCAACGTCTTTTTAAAAGCTGTTCTTAATTCTTTTATTGCATTGATTTTTTTCCACATTGGGTTTCATCCCTATGTTTCTGTACTTGATTCTTACCTTAAAATGCTATTAGTTTTGAGAATTCTCTTTTATTTCAGAAAATTCAGATCAGAGCTCCTCTACTGCTTTCCACTGTTGCTTATTTACTGGTGATACTATTAAATTTTTCATTTGAGCTGAGCTCATAGAAAACAATTCTACACTGATTTCATCAATGACTTTCTGTTGTTGCTTATTTACAATCAATGCTGTTACTTTATACATTTGAGTTCAGCTAGTGCCTTCTGCACTTGTTCTTGGTTGGTGTTGGGTTTCCTCCATGTGTTTCTGCATTTGATTCTTTACAGCACATGCAATTAATTCAGGGGCTTCTTTTTTCATTTACAAAATGAGCTCCTCTATAACTTTCTGCAGATGGTTCTTCATTTCAGAAGCCATTGATTCATTGATTTCAGCTGTGTGATTCACAATTTGTTCTCTACACTTCTTATGGGTGGGCGTGGGTTCTGAATTGCATTTTGCTCAATCTCCTTGTCATTTTGTGCAGCACTGTCCTCTGATGTTTGTTGTAGATATTTGTTGCAGTTATAGCCTTCCCACCAACTGGGGTTAATGTGTAGATATACAAAGTATTTATTTATCCAGCTGTGCCTTGCATGATTATTTGTGCTCTGTTTATTTCCTTCCTATTGCTTCCCAAGGGTGTGAAGCTTTTGTGCTCCTCTGTCAAGATTTGTACTCCTTGAATAGATGGGTGGTTCTGTCCTCTGCACTCTTTGCAGGGATTACAGCTGAAGTTTTTCACACTACGCCTTTAAGGCAGGTGTGACCTGAGTTTGAACTGGATAGTGTGCAGTCAGCTCTTCAACATTCTTATCGGGCCTTGACTAGGACTGGATCAAAGTGTCTTAGCTAATTTTGACTCATTGCTGGAACAAATAACGGATACTCAAATGAATGAAGGAAAGGTTTATTTAGCTCACAGTTACTGGAGGTTTCAGTCCATATTCTGCTGGATCTAAGGCAAACAACAGCAGTTCATGATGCAGAAAGCAATGAAGAACAGAGGATGAGCAGAATATGCAGCAGTGTCCATCAAACCTCTCTCACTCTTCCTTCTACACTGATTGCAAAAACCAATGCTCCACAGAGAAGATTGGAGCTCCTCCAAAGTGGCATGACTGCTAAGATCAGGCTCCTCCAAGGACTGAGACTTATCAATGGAAGCAGGGTGGGGTAGCAGGAAAACAGGCAGGGTTGCTTCCTGCCTTTCTGAATTCCTGGGCCCTGCCCACCTGCAGGGGGAGGCCCACACGCTGAGCTCTGCCAGAGCTGATTCAGCCAAGTTGACACGATATTTCAACTAACACAATCCATGCCTTGCCAACTTGGCAACCAGATATACACTTTTTAAATCCAATTTCAAGGTACACAGACATGCTTAAACATTTTACAAATTGATCATTGCATTACATTAGAACCATGAATTGCTACCCCTGGCCCTCCAAAGACTCATGTACAACCTTTTATGAAAAATAAATTTTAGTCCATTCCTAACAGTTGCCAGAGTCCTACCAGTTTCAGCAACACTGAAAAATCCAAGTCCCAAGCCTGCAAGATCTAAGGCAAACTCTCAGCTGTCATCCCTTCTACAATTGAGAAGTTAAACACATTTAACATTCACTGGCACAAGATAAGCATTGTCATTCCAAAAGGGATACACAGCAGGATACAAACAACTGGGACCAAAATAAGTCCAAGGTCCAGAATGGCAAATGATAAGTCCTGTAGTTTCCTATGGACCAACCAAAGTACTCTCTAATGAATAGTGAGCTCCAAAAGCATTACATGGCTCCACTACTTTGCCATTTCTGAGGGTAGCTACTATGGCTTTTCTCTCAGGCCTGCTTTGCTCTCCTTTTGTAGCTTTTCTTAGACATACATATTCCTGGCTTTTTCAAACTTCTGAGGTTCCAATTATTAGGCTTCTCACTCACAGCTTCACACACTGGCCTCTCAGGGGAACACTGCCTGGCCTACCAGACTTTCTTCTGAAATCTGGACAGAATCCTTCTGAACCTCAGAACACCTACATTCCTCATGCACCTACAACCAAAGCAACATGGATTTTGCCGAGTGCTACTGCCAGCTGGAGCAGAAGCCAGGGTTTCCTCTCTCTTGGCTGTAGGGGTTGAGTGCGTGGATCGCTGAGCACTCTGACCCTGATTCTGAGAAAAAAAATTTTCTATGCCCACGCCATTCTGTAATTTGATGTGACCGCAGCCTCCATTCTGTAACATGGTGCTCTGTGACTTTTTCCTCAAAGCAAAGTTCCTCACCCTTGCCATTCTGAGGATGCAAAGTCCAAGAACCTGCCACCTTCTGTGATGTCCTCAGGACATCTTTTCTACTCTCCCGTTCCTTCTCAACAATGAAGATCCTCTCCACTCTGTCTTCACAGTTCACAGCCTTTCTGGTGCTTCCTTTCTGGCCAAATTCACAACATTTTAAATCGAACTTTTGTGCTTTTTGTTCTTCGTTCTTAACATAAATCTGGCTAAAAGCCCCCAGCAACAATGAGGCCACTGCAGCAATATTTGGCTGCCTTGAAATTTCTTTTGCTAGATTGATTAGTCCAACATTCTTAAACTCAGTCTCATGGAAGAGGCAAATATCTCCACCAAGAAGCTACTAGAATTAATACAGTAATTATCTAGCAGAGCAAGTTATAAATTCAATAACCAAAATTAAATATGTCCTTGTGGTTTCATTGAGAATTTGCTTATCTCCACTGTGCTTAAATTTTAGGCTCATGAAGGGACATTGCTAGAACACTAGACTGATATATGTCTTTAAAGGGGTTTGCCAGAACCTGAATATATATTTTTCTTATCTGAAGCAGAGGTGGTCTCTGTCGATTTTGAAAGAACTGTTTCTTATCTGTAGCATTATAGTATGCATTTTCTAAATTCTTCTCCTTGTTGCAAATGTCCATACAATTTTTTTCCAATATTACATGACTCCGAAATTGATGAGGCATGTGTCTGGGTTTTGCCTAATTTGAAAAAACGCTTCACTCAAGGCACAAGTGCTTGATTTCATTCCCCTGTTGTGACAAATTAAAAAAAATAAAATAGAAGAAAGAATGAAAGAAAAGGTGCAACTAAAGTTAAGTAGGAAGGATATAAGAAAGGAAAAAAGGAAGGAGGGAAACAAAGAAGGAAGGAAGGAATGAAGGAATGAATGAATGAAGAAAGGAACGAAGGAAAGAAGCAAATGAAAATTGTAGTACAAAATGTTAGTAAAAAGAGAAGCAAGTTTGAAGGCTCCAATCTCAAACATAACAGCATCCATACTTTCTCTAGCATGTACAAATGGGTAAGATTCAATTGTCCTAATGAAAACTATCTTTAAAGTCATGAAGAAAGGTTTAGAAATGTTGTATTTGGCACAAACAATCCCATTTTTCATAAAAACAAATATATATTTTCAAATTGTCAGCGAGAATTAAAACTCTAATTTGAAAGTTTACATGAAATGCATCAGGCGATTTTCTATCTTTATTCTCTCTAACTCTATATTGGACAGTTAGACAAGGACAGTCAGTAAATATCTGAAACAAAAAATGCAACAAGTGAAAGTACTGCATGCTCATAAAATATCAAATTTCAGAAATAACATAACATTGACACATTTGAATATTTTGAATTAGATATTTCAAACAACATGTTAAGGAGCGTTTAACAAAGCATATGAGACAGCAATTTTACCGGAATTGTATGACACAAAGCTATTGAAATCAAAACATGAATATTTGTGGGCAGAGGTTAAACATACATTGAATTCAGAAGCATAAATACTTTATAGATAAGGAAGTCCAAAATAAAATCTAGGAAAGGGTCTGTTGAAATAACTTTGAGATTTAACGTTAATGCCAGTAGGAAGATGATTTTTGGTTTTGAAACCCCGACAGTGCCTTTTAGAACTGTCCCCACTTTCTCAAAGACAAGATGAATAATTTTGTTTGTACTTCTATCTGAGACTTCAAATCCATTATTCTGATCCTGGGAAATGTTGTGTTGCAAACACTATGCTGATTTTTATCACAGTAGAATTGCATTAAAATTTAGTGTGAGATATTGCAATTACTCTTGCTTTGATTTTTATATGTAGGATGAGCATTGCTATTCTAAAAATTTTTTTTCAGAATAAATGAAAGGATTTATCTAGGTCTGTGGGTTAGGTTATTGTTATTTTGATCTGGACTTTACAATATCTGTATATAAATTTGTAGTTATTTCTTTCTTAATGACATAAAAATTATAATAATATTATAATAATAACTAATTAGAATGCCTATTTTTAATTTAATTTAATTATTATGCCTATTTTTAAAATATATTTTAATTTAAGTGTTTTTTCATCATATCCTCTAGTGACTTAAATTTCAGCATATCAATACTTGATGAAATAAACCTTTTCAAAGTTATGTCTAAGATGTTTAGAATAGAGAGTGAAGGTTAACAGCATGTGTTGTATTGTAGTAGCAATAAGCATCTCTTATGGAGGATTAACAAACTAATTATGCAGACCAAAGTTTGAGAAGAAGGAGGGATGCAAGGTAAGCCAACATTTTGGACTTAGACTTCTAAGGTCAGTTAAGACTAAGGACATATGAAAACTTATAATTTAATGTCATGAAACTCAGAAGTGTCCCGAAATTTCTGATCAAAGGATTATGGGGCCAAAGAGGAAGGATTTTGGTGATGTAGATTGTGCATAAGAAGAGTCACTTGGAGAGAAAACAATATCTCAGCCTTCCACAGAGTGCACATTAGCCAAGCAATGGCTTTGACTCATCCACATGGCTGAGTCTGAAAAAGCATCTGCAATCTGAGGTACAGGTTCTCAAGATAAATCCTCAGGCGAATTCACTGATCTAATCTTACCCAATACCTCCAACTTTTGTTGCATAGGTATTGCTCTATCTTGGTCTAAACAATCCAGCGGAAAAATATAAAAGCAAAGTGTAAGATTTAAAGACATGCTCTTATGTGGAATTGTAGGGGACACAAATCGACACCTTCTGACTTGACAGATAATGTTATGGAATCTTGGAATCCTTTAGAAGTTTTTCTGAGTTAACACAACTATAATATTCATATAACAGAACTAAAGAAAAAAAAGGGATACAAATGTATGTCCAATTTTTATCGTACAGCCACAATCATTAGGTAGATATATAGTTTCATTCCCTTAATGAATGGAAGGATTGTTCTAATAGTGTTTGTGAATAGAATATCATGTCCCTATCACCTACAGGAAGAAGTCATTAAGAAGAATGTATGCAATGTGTTACCTATTGAAATTATCCTACCAATTTTGTTTGAAACTATTACATTGCTATTTGTTTTTTCAGGAAAATTATGAAGAAAAAGTAAATGAATATGCACTACTTATCCAAAAATCTCTACATTGATAGCTCAAATAAGTAAAATGTAAATGTGAAAGCGTTATGTTTTGTCCATAGTTAAAGGTGCATTCCATATCTTCCTTAATAAGATATGGAATTCACCTTGAATTTTAAATTATTTCTGTATATCATTTTGTTTCGTGATTTCAGATTGTTTGTAAATTTTCCAGAAGAATAGCTAAGTTGAGAGGGACACATAGTACAAGTTTTATTCTTAGTCCTAGATGATGTACATAGGGCTAAACCTGTGTCCCTTACTAACTACCATGGAAAAGTTTCACTAATACTTACCACGTGCCTAACACCATTTCTAAAATAATTTGCACATGTAAGTCATTATTACTGATGTGAGATAGTATGATAATGTTGTTTCCATTTGCTTTTCAGAAATAACAAGTTCTATGGAACTTTTTTCATCTATTCATTTTTCATTTGTATTGTATCCTCTGCAAAGTGTGTATTCATTCCATGTTGCAAGATTAAGAGTGAGTAGAATTTGGGAGCATTATTCTTTGTTTATTTAAAAAAAACACTTTTTATATCAAATTTAGACTTTTTCAGTATTCCTTTAACATTGTTGACGGTATATCTTAAACTGTAAAATGTTTTAATAATAAGAGATGTCATTTTTTGATTCGTTGAAGTACTTCACATTCAGGATTTTTCTTTCAATTATGTTCTGCCTTTTCCAATATGATCAAAGTTACAGCTGCTTCTCTATCAATAGATCTACTGATTCTCTTCTAATGTATGCATCTTTACTTACATCTGAAATGAATTTAATGCATGATGATAGAAGAGGATCTACTTTTAATAGAAGCAACATTTGTTAAAAATATTAGCTTTCTTCAGTGAAAGATTTTATCACTTTGACAGATAATTTGTTTAAAAGTTTTTATGATTGTGTCTTCTTACGTAATCTGTTGCATTGACATTCACAGAATTTTCCTGCCTATATTTTTTGGTAATTCTAGAAATGTTTATGTGGTATCATTTCAAGTAATAAAATGTAATGCCTCCATCTTTGATTTGATTCCTATGATTACATTTGGTATTCTAAGTGTTTGATGTCTCCAAATTATTTCAAAAATTATTGTGTTTAGATATAAGAAACATAGTAGAATATGCTTATGAATAAACCTGTATAACTATTTTGATTATATGCCCATTTTTACAAAGTTGGATTGTTGTGTCCTTGAGGAAGTGATAACATTTCATTTTCTGAAATCCACTTGAGGAAAACAGGGAGATTACTGCCTATTATGCGCTTGGCAGGGAGGCACAAAGACATCATTTCAACAAGGGGTTCTGCACTTACTCACTCACAGGATAAATAAATACAAATTAAATAGCCTGCTACCACCATTATTGATTAAAAACCTCTGCTGCACACTCTGGACATATAAGAATTTATCCATTCCAAGGCTCTGCGAATGTGTGCTCAACATCCAAATATTTTGTACCAGGGGATCTTCTGTGATTTAAACCCAGGAACGCAATTTGAGTGAGAAACTCTAGCATGTTATCGGGAATACCATTCAAAACAAAAGTTCTGGTTTGACTAGTGCTTGGGAGAGCTTTTGAGCTTCCATGTTCCCCTGAGATCAAGGTAACTTTCTCACTGTTGTACATGATGGGCATAAAACGCAAAACTGCAAGTGCTACAGCAAGTTGAAACTGGGCACATCTTCTAGAAACCATCCAGGTACAACTTTATGAACTCATTCTTAATAGATCTGCACCCAAATTTCACTCAGTGCTAAGGTCATAATTGCAACAAAGTTCTACTGCAAATGCCACAGATTAGCGCTCTACAGAATGAAAAAAAGGAAAGGAATAAAATGTTATCTCCAGGTCTAAGCACACCCAGAAGTAGAGAGGACACCAGCAGAGAAGAAACTGTGCAACGTACATCTTAAATATCTCAATCAATAGGGCCAGAAGTAAAGACACAGTTGCAGAAAGTTATAGAGTGACTCAGAAAAGAAATAATCTCTTAAAAATAATCTCTGAGTTAATACCATTTGAACTAAAGAATTAAGCACAGAAAAATATAGAGGAAATTACAGAAGAAATAATCACTATAGTTAAGAATTAATAACAGCTACTCAAAAGGAAAATGACAAAAAGTGGAGGACATAAGAAGAACGATTTATTCTTAGACTGAACAATACACGTAAGAACTAGAAAGCATGAAGCACAGAATAAGAAATATGGAGGAACTTAAAATTTCAATCACAAGTTTGTAAAACCTTTTTTGTGTAAGTGAAGATAGAGTTTCAGATATTGACAATGGCATTGCAGCCAGTGAAAATGTGAGATAAGATCTCTTAGAAACAAAGAAGAATTAAGAAAAAAGAATAATTCATTGCCTCAAGACAATAAAAAGATTAACAACATGAGACCTATCAATAAGAAAGTAAGAGACTATACAAGTGATATAAAAATTGATGGACAGAAGGAAGATCAGACAATTTCCCAAACGTGAGGAAACAAAGTGCCATATAGGTGTCAGGAGAAAAGACAACACCCAATAACTTGAACCCAATTAAAAATACAAAGAGACCTTAAATAGTCAAGTTCCGAGAAATGTATCACAAGAAGTATATACTAAATGCCTCTATACAAAAAAAAAGAAAAAAAAGAAAAGAAAGGAAGAAAAATATCATATTCACAGGAATCTTTAATCAAATTACAGCAACCTTCTCTTCCTTCGTTAGTAGGGGAAGAAATGCCTTGATCAGTGTATTTCAAATCCTTGATGAAAACAACAAAAAGCCTAGAATTCTATAACCTGCAAAACAATCTTTAAAGCTTGATGGAGATATGAAACACTTCCATGAAAAAATACAAATGAAGTATTTCATGTTTGCAGAGTTAATGCTAAACAGCCTACTGAATTTTGTTCTAGAGAGGCAGCAAAAATAATCAGCTCTCCGGAATGAGAAAAGAAGTAAATCACTAACCAGGCTAAACAATTAGAAAGAGCAGAAAACAATAGCAAGTCAGTAACATGTCTAATGTAAGTCAATACATCTCAATTACTACTAATAATGTAAATGCACTGAATTCACCAATTAAAAGAAGTAGCCTGGTACAGTGGATTAGGAACCATAATGCAACAATATACTGCATAGAAGAAACATACTTTACTCATAAAGAAATAAATAGGATGAACCTCAAGGCATGGAAAAATGTCTACTTGCCCCCAACATATCTGAAAATGGGAGAGATAGCAATCCTGTTCCCTGCCAATCTCAACTTCAAATTTAAAGTTATCAAATAAAAAAAGAAGTCCTCTATACACTAGTATGGGGAAAGATTCAAGAGGAAGTGGTAATAGTCATACATATGGACACAGCAAAAGAGGGACCACCAAACTATATAGTAGAAATCTTAATGAGCATGAATAATATAATATCTAATATTGCAATCTTAACGGGAGATCTTCACACACCCTAACCACTGAAAGATATATCAATCAGACAAAAATTTGGCAAAGCATAAGCAGAAATGAGCAAGGGCTTGGAACAAATGGAAATAGAAGATATTTACAGTGTGTTCCTCAAAAACACAGTTGAATATTTTTTTCTTCAACTTCCCTTGAGTCATTTTGATATTAGACCACATACTATTTTGAAGGTCATGCTTAAGTATAGGGAATAAAAGGAAATTATCCCATGTATATTCTCAGGTGGAAGTCCAATGAAACTATAAATAAACAATGAAAGTAACCAAAATCCCCCCAAAAATAATGGAAATTACGCAAAACCCTAATCAGCAATCAATGGGTCACTGGGTAGTATAAACAAGAAACTGAACAATATCAACAATTCGATGCAATTCAAGGACAAATGATCAGAATTCATGAGACAAGAGGTAGCACGTATCAAAAGAAATTTATAGCTGTCAACACACACAGTGGTAAAATAGAATATGGAAATTAAACACCCTAATAGTGCAACTCTAAAATCTACTAAAGCAAAGTACAGTAAATCCAAAGTCTAAGCATGGAAAGTAATCTCAGAAACATTAAAGCACATGTTAATTCAACAGAGATGAAGAAAAAAGTTGAAAGAATTAACTGTTCAAAAGCTGTTTCTTTAAAACATTAAATAAAATTGATAAGCACCTAGCTGACCTCATTAGCAATAGAAAAGGAAAAACTGATATACAAGAAAGAAGGAATAAATAGATAATAATAACGACAGATTCAGTGGAAATTCAGAAGTTTATCCTTAGCCAGTTTGCAAAACTTTATTCTCACAGTAAGTAAGACACGGACAAAATGAACAGATTCTTAGAAAGATAAAAATATCAAAACTAAATCCAGAAACTATAACAACACTCAATAACCTCTTAAAAGCTAAGGAGATATGAAATGTAATAAAACCTACCAAACAGAAAAGTCCAGCACCTGAATTAATCACAGACTATATGTACAAGAAATTTATGAAAGATACATTCAACATACACCTCAAAATCTTCAAGGAAATTAAAAGGAAGAAATCCGCCAAAAACCATTCCTGGAAGAAAGTATTATGCTGATACCAAAATAGGGAAAGACAAAATTTAAAAAGAAAACTATAAGCCAATGTGCCTCTTGATCATTAATACAAATCTCTTCATTGAAATCCAAGTAAGGAGAACACAACAATAATCAAAAATTTCAATGACAGTGACAAGGTAAGATGAATGAAAGGGATGCAAGAATTGCTTAATTTTCACAAATGTATAAATTTAATATACTATATCAATAGAGCAAAATCCAAAACACAAGTTTCCTCAGTTGATGCAGAATAGGCTTTTGGCAAAATCCCACATTCATTCATGTTGAAAGGCCTACACAAAATTGGAATAGATGGCATCTACTACAATCTCATGAAAGCTATCTATGACAACACTAGCGGGAACTTAATTCTAAATGGGGAGAAAAAGAAATCTTCTTTTCCTATATTTAGTACAAGAAAAGGAAACCCTCTATCACTGGTCTTGTTCAATATAGCTCTGGAATCGTTGGCTAGAGCCGTTAGACACGAGAAAAATAAAAGTAATAAGATTCGGTATAGAGGAAGTTCATTATTCATTGTTTGTGAATGACATGATACATTACTGGAAATAAACCCCAAAGAAAACCAACCAAAATTCTAGTACCATAAATACACAAATTCAGTAGCAGAGCAAGATACAAAGTCACTACTCAGAGGGCATTAGCATTGCTATACAGACATACAAACACACTGACGGAAATTAGAGGAACAGTATCTTTTACAAAAACATAGAGGAAAATGAAATAACTTGGAATTAATTTAACTAAGATAGTCTAAGATCCTTTGAAATTAAATTATGCTAATCTGAAAAAAAAGGATCACAGAGGATTTCAGAAATGGAAAGATAGCCAGTCCTAGCCCAGATCCGGTGAGTGTGCGGAGAGTTTCCTGCTACCGTGCGCCTGCAGGACCAGTCCCAGCCCAGGCGCAGCGTGGGCCGGACCCTCTCCCAGCCCCTC
>NW_004525003.1:339467-357178 GCF_000260255.1 Octodon degus
GCTCCCTAATCAAGATCTCCCTGCTGCTGCTGTGCACACAAGTCCACCCATCACAGCCCTGATGCCATCCAAGGAGCATGTGGATGTTCCAGCTCTGTCCCCAGTAGACACTGCCACCACTCCTCTCACTCAGCACCTTCTACCTCTGGCCTCCTCTCCATCACCAGGCTGGTCAGCACCGTGCTCAGATCCTGAGCGCTCCTCTACCTCCCTCACTGCCTCTCAGCATCCAGAGCACCTGCTTGCCCTGGAAAGACATTCGTCCCAGCCACTTGCATTTCCTCTCCCCCTACCACGTCCCCCCGATTCTGCCACGGTCCCACAACCCTCATGGGACACCGAAGAGAGGCCAGCTCAGCTGCTCTGTCCTCAACAGCTGTCATATTTTAAGATCTTGGGGATCCCCTTTGGGAGAAATGCAGCAAGTTTTTCTGGGGTGTGGTCTCCCTGCACAGCGAATCCTTGGTTGCTGCTGCCTGGAGCTCCCAGGACTGTCCTGTTCCACATTTTCCCACATTTTATTTAACAAAATCTCAAATATTTGCATAGCTTGCATGCAGGCCAAAATGTCCCTGCAAGTTTCCCAGGCTCAGGGACCATTCTGTCTGGAACCCCGAGCTCCACCCCAATACAAGTCCCCAACTCTTGGTCATGCCCAGACTTGGACCAACCCCCACTCCATTCCCAAATCCTGTCACCACTTTGTCTCACAAAAGGGGCTGTGGAGCAGCTGGTTCTACATCCCACAATAACCCACAGTCTCCCACCCCAACTGAAATACAAGCCCCAGAAAAACTCTTGTGCCAGAGGCAACTGGAGTGGGCAGGGGCTGTCCCCTCAGGAATCCAAAGGTCTCAGGAGTCTGACAGCCACTCCACTCCCAGCCTTCTCCAGGACATTTGTGCCGCTGTACCACTTCCTCACAGTTTTCCAGTCAGCCCTGTGCTCAGGGAAATATTGGAGCAGCACATCCAAAAGTGGATCCCTGAACACCAGTGGGACCTGCTCTGCAGGATTCAGGAGTCTGAAGAACTAACACGGCCTTGGTGTGACTTGGCTCGTGCTTGTCAAGCCAAGGGCAAGCCTCGACCCTCACCTTCATCCGTGTCAACAGCTGAAGTCAGCAAGGATAAGCCTCAGCCCTCTCCTTCATCCCTGTCTATAGCTGAAGGAAGCAAAGACAATCCTGGGCCCTCTCCTTCACCCATGTGTACAGCTGAAGGTAGCAAGGACAAGATTTGGTCCTCTCTTTCATCAGTGTCTATCGCTAAAGGCAGCAAAGACAAGCCTGGGGCCTCTCCTTTATCCCTGTCTATAGCTGAGGGTAGCAGGGATATACAGAAGGTGAGGATCCAGCTGAATCAGGACTTGGGCAAGAGTCTTGGGCATATTACAGGCAAGGCCCCAAAAGATGTCTCCAGGGCCTTAGGGAGCTCCAAAAGTACAGTTTAGGGGGTGATCTTGGAGAAGTCAGAGAGAAACCTGACAAGGTCCACAGAGAAAGAGAGGAAGTGACTCACCAGGAAGCATGGAGAAGAAACACAACGAAGTCAAGCTCACAGAGCATTTGGGAGTGAAGATGGGGAAGATCCACATGGGGCTGATTCCCCTGAGAGGGCGCCCATCCTTGCTCACTATCAACGGTGACTTTCTGCCTCTGACACCCACATGGAAACCAGAAAGTCACCATCCTCCAGGGCTCAGGAAACCCGTGTTTGTCCCATCCAGAAGTTTTCCTTATCGAAACCATGCACCCTGCAGGACCTTGAGATACACATCACAAGGTTTTTGGTAAGGCACAGGTGGGGCCTCACACTCAAGCTCCTCAAGGCCATAAACATCTTTAGACCCACAAAGGCTCCACTCTGTCACCCTTTCCAATGTTTGAACTTACCTCCTCATCTGGGATGTCATGGGCTCTCTTGACAGTTAAGGATGCCATGTTTCTAGGGAAACTACCTCAGGCATTTCCAGAGGAGGAGGTAGAGTTCAGAGAGTCTGTCCCTACCCTGAGCAGTCTCTCTGTCTCCTCTCTCCTGTGTAAGGAGACTGAGCAGTCCCAGACAAGTATTCCTCCTGGAAACAGCCAGGGGTCCTCAGAGACCCCTCCCCCAAAAAGACAGGAGAGCACAGGGCCTTCACAGCAACTCACACACAGAATTGTGGGCAGAACCTGTGAGAGCTGGACTGTGATTCTGGTTGGCAGAGGCAGCCTCAATGTGCCCTTGCTTTCTGGAACATGTGTGGCTCACAACACAGGAGAGCCAGGCTTGCAGGCAGACATGGTGAGCAAATTCCACCAAACAGGGGTTAACTCCCTGTAATCCTGTGAATCCTCCTGAAGCCTGTGTCTTGGAAGTCCACCTTCCAGACAGATTGGCATCTGCCATGACCCAGTGCCATCACCACAACTGCCCCCTGTGGAAATGTTAGTCTCACACATCAGGTGGTCTAGTAGCAGACAGAAGGAGCAGCATGAGCTGGCAGAAGCCCAGGATCCCACAGCAGCAGCATACATAGAAGAGCCAAAACAAGATGTTCACTCCTACTTACAGGCAAGAAGTCAACAGGAGGATGAACCCAGGGAAACCCGAAGGCAGACCGCAGTCTTGTGGAACTCAGAGCCCACTCTGAATGGGAGAAGAGAAGACACCTTAGACCAGAAGAAACTTCAACTGCCCTCACAAAAAAAAATCAGTGCCCTCAGAAGGCTACTTGCAAAAGTGTCAAGAAATTTCTATAGTGGGTTTCACCTAAGAAAAAAGTCAAAGGACAGAAAGACCCCCAGAAAAAAGGCACCTCAGGCAGTGCCCAGAGCCAGAGGATAATGCAAAACAGACCATGTATGGACCAGAACACGGATGGGACTCAACTGATCATGAGTGCAGTTGGGCAGATGTTAGAAACCAAATTGATGCTTCAGCATGAATTTTGTGACCAGAAGTTAAATGAGAACAAAGAGAAAGAAGGTCAGGACACAATCTCTCAGGTTTCTTGCATCTTGGAACACAAGTGAATGCCAGGATGAGCTGCCATCCCTATGTCCCACAGCTGTGCTATGAAGGAGAGGTACTTCCATGACCAAGAGTCCTTGAAAACTAGACAGTTCAGCACTGGGCATCAGGGCCAGAGGCTCCCCCACCCCTCAGTCCCCAAGAAACTTTACTTGGTCATCCCCTCCCAGCTTGGGTCCCCTGGGCCCAGGGCACCAGGCCGGCATCATTTCCTGAGGCACTGTCCCCTTTGGAGAGGTGTCCTAGCTGAACCGCAGAGAAATTCCTGACACATTATTCTCAGTAGGAAAAGCCATCTGCAGAAAAATAAGTGGCTATGTACAGGAAAATGACTTTCTCAAGCCATTCATTTGTGATATGTACTGCATTCTAATAAACTATTTTTCTCCTAAGAAGTAAGTGGCTAGGTCTTCTCTATGCTTTGTGGGCTCTGGTGTCTGGAAGGGACAGAGTGTTGTGGAGGGTGACCAGGGTGCAAGCTCACCTTCCCCTGAGCTCCTTCATTAACTCTTGTTTTCATCATTACAGGAACAAAGAAAACTCTAAAAGAAAGCCAAGGAACCCCAACTATACCCCACCCTGGGCTCTGGTTCAACCCCTTTCCACTGTCCCTCTACCTTAAGGCAGCTGTAGGAACCAGGGGCATAGAAACATCTTAGGCTGAAAACTCCCCACACTTTCATCAAAGGTGGGATGATGTGGCTCCACCAGTCATAAATGGGTGGCAATTGCTAACACAGGGAAGCCCCTCCTGGACCTAGCAATGGTCAAGGCAGAGATAGACTAAGTGATTCAGTTTTAAAGCAGAGCTCAGAGCCTCCTCCCAGGTCCTAGGCCTACTTCAGGCTCTAGAGCAGCAGTGAGGATAGGAAAATCCCAATGATGTGAGGGCGGCCCTCCTCACATCTCATTTGTCCTGGTCCATCTCACACACTCAGTCCCAGTTAGCAGTTTGGGCAATGGAACAGGAATATGAGGCCCAGTAACTGACTCATTCACTGCGGATAGTGTGGGATGTGGGAGAACACAAAAGGCTGGAGCCAAGACTGAAGCAGAGCGGTGCCAGCCCAGTGTGAATGCTGCAGGGGACAGGGCACTCACAATACCCACTGCGGTCCAACAGCACACTGGAGGTGACATTAGTTGTTAAATGCTCCTCCTTGCACCACTCCAGGGACCAACCTGATCCAGATCCCAGATCCAGAGAAAGCACCTTTAGGTCCCACACAGAGTCAGAGGGCTGGGTTTGAGAAAGAGCAGAGCTTGCTGCTGAGGATCAACATCTTATTAATACCTTGGGTACCCTTGTGTATGTCCACATCCTGCAGGGAGGATGAACTGACAGTGGGCAGAAAACAGAAGACAAGACCTGAGAGTCTGGAAACCTATCACACGGGTGCACCCCAAGACTGCCTATAAATGAGGGCCTCTGAAGGGTTGAGGGTCTGTGCTGCGGTAATACAGACAGGCTTGCCTGGCTCCCAGCTGTGTTTGATCCACAGGCAAGAGAGTCGGTGTACATGCAGGTTGTGCCACACAAAGGCTGGGAGGGGCCTGACGTGCTTTTTTGCGGTCAGGGACTGCCCAGGAGGAGTCGCTCTGTCCTCACTGTTTCTAACGTGGGTTTCCCTTCCTGTAGGCCTTGGGCCTCATGCAAAACCAGCAGGGCTCAAGAGGCAGGGAGAGGAGCGGCCATTCCTCTAAGAGCATGTCCTGTGCTGTGTGCCACACAGGGCAGCCACAGGCACCACACCTAAGACGTCAATCCTGGGATCAAGTGTCCTGCAGCAAGCACAGCTTATTAGGACATGCAAAGGGGCCCTGCACCCATCTGTGGGAGTGGATTGTACCTGGGGTGGAGGCAGAAGTAGGCACCCAACCCTGGGGTCTGACTGGTGGTTCTGCATGCTGCCCCGCAGCCAAATCTTTTCTCAGGGACCTGGATGCCTGTGTGCCTGTGTTCATACCCAGTGTGGACCTAACTATGTGAGGTGCCAGTGCTCGTAGAATGGGTTGGGCCCTGAGGCACAGAGTGTCCCTGATCCCAGTGGTGACTGTGAACATAGGAGGAGCTATGCCTGGGTGCCTCTGGGTTCTCTGGTGTCCTAAAGTGTTTTCTGAAATGTACTGAGGTAGATATGGTCCCATTGCTTCTGCCAGCAACAGTGCCATAACCTAGCTAGGCCGGAGGTGGAATACAGAAGCAGCGTGTTCCTCTGTCCTAATGCTCAGTCTCCACAAGGGACCATGAGGTCTGCTATGCAGATTCAAGAGACACATCACATCTCCTACAAAGACAACTCACAGAGAAAGCTCATCACCATGTGTGTGTGTGTGTGTGTGTGTGTTATACACTGAGAGCCCCCAGTCTAACAACAAGACACTCACATAGCTCTGAGTTCTTGTGTCACCTTGACAGAGACACTTATTCCCCTACTCCCTCCTAGGCCTCTGATCTCACTCAGAATTCTTCCCAAGACCTCACCTGTTGGTCTCTCACTGTGATCTCTTTTACTCAGGCAGGAAAGAGGAAAAGAGACAAGAAAACGAGAGCTAGGTTAGGTTTCAGATGATCTGACTGGTTGACAGGACTCCCCATCAACAGTAAGGATCTTTATTTATACCTTTAGCAAGTTGCAAGACACAAGTTTGCCTAGTGACTAATAGCCCATAATGTCCAGGCAGGATGTTTTTGCTGAAGACTGAGGTAACTTGACTGCTTTAGGCAGTGAGGCCTCATCCTGCCTCCCACATAGGGTCAATTCCACCTTCAGCAGCTCCACTCCCAACACTCACCAGATTTCACAGACCCCCCAGAGACATGTTAGAGGTATTAGGCAAAAACCAGAGACCATATGTAAAGATCTCTCTATGTTGATAAAATACGCAGAAACAGGCTCAACAGAAACCTCTTAGTTGGCACAATGACCTTCCACTCTCAAGAGCTCTCTCACTGCCTTTAAAGACCTCCCAGTCAGCACTGAGTCCACCTCCCAAAGACCTTGAACAGATTGGCAATTACTCTACAGTTACTGCTGAAACCTCAGAAAATGCGGAGACTTGTCACAGACTTCCCACTACATCTTGAGGGCCCTTCCTGCACACACCATGCTGATCAACTTTCCATAGAGTCCCTAACACTGAGGTCTCCGCAGAGACTTCCCACAGGGCTTTCGCAGGGACATTAAAGTGCTCCACAGTGCTCAAGTACAGTGAGTCTTTCCATTCATTCATTCACCCACTCAACATTTGCAGCATGCTTACTATAAAACCAAAAATATAATACATGACTTATGTCTTAGCTTTCACAGTCCTGCAGGAAGGTTCCTCACAGATAAGTCAGAGAGAGGAAATAACATGCCTGGGATAATAAAGGTTGAAAACGACAGAGGAGGCTTCGGTCCAAGCAGCCTCACTATATCTGCTGTGCCAAGGACCTCCTGCTCTCCTGTACAGAGTTTCTCTTTATAATCTTATGAACAAGTCAATACTTCCCAGTTGTCTGCATTCCTTCCTATTCTAACAGGTCATATATATAACACGGTCACTTCAGATCCAATTTTATGTGGCTAAGGAAACAACTCAAAATATATAAAACAAAACAAAAAGAACTTTAAATGATTATATAACTACAATGTTTCCTGAAACTTTCCAATGACTTGAGAGCCTAAGCGGAAAATGAAAACTAAAACACTATGTGTCCTGCCTCTGCTACACACAAGCCCTGTCATCTTCAGCAAGTCATTTGGTCTCTGTGATCCTTAGTCTCATCTATAATGCTCAACTTATAAGGTGAACAAGGAACCTATAAGTGAATGGTATCTTCTGCCTCCCAGGACTAGTGTGAAAATCACAGAGTGTAGTGCATGTGAAAGAGCCCAACATAAGTATAGGTGACACCATACTATTCAAACAATGTTCATTTTAGTTTTTGGGATAACTTGTATGTTTAAAAGTGAAAGACCAAAAATCAAATCCAGAGATAAAAAAAGCAGAGAGAATCTCAATTAAAGGCTTGTTTTCATACATTAAGTAAAAGTCACAAGATGGACCTCAAATGCCTCCACTCAGAGAAAACTAACATCACCCTGCTATCCTGGGGTCTTTCCCATATGTTGCACTGAGCCCTGATGGTGGTCATACTAGACTGAGACCAGCAAGTCTGAGGGAGAGGAGGCTGAGAGGAAAGAGCTCATTCATCACTAGTACCAAGGAGCTCTGGGAAATCTTTTACATTTCTCAGTCACTGATTCTCAGTGAGGTTCCTGAGCCAGGCACTGGTTCCGAGATGGTTCAGGCTGCTTTCTGATGCCATCTACTGTGGACTGGTTGAACACACAAAACCAGCTAGCAAGAAAACAATCTACCAACATCAACACCTTGTTCAGACCAAGGACAGTGCCTTGTGCTTTCTTTCACATGGAGATTAAAGTGCAAAAATACAACTATGCTATGTCATTTCTTTCTATAACATCAAATTCACATCACAGATGAAACACCTCAACTTTAAAAGTATGATGGGAATATATCTTGATAATTCTGTAACAAAAAAGCTACATGTATTTTGCTCTCACATAATATTTCCTGCTTAGATATAATAAAAAGAAATTAAAATACCTGCCACATTTCTACTTTCTTTTTCACTTCCTCCTTTTCTACAAACTCATTGAAATTTGCCAGGGCTTTGGCTGCCAGAACTTGCCTTGCTTCTGTACTTACATCAGACTGCAAATTGGTCTCTGGCACTGCTTCAGACAGATCTTTGCTGTCCTGGATATCAGGTCCAAAAAGCACCTGTGTCTTTGACTGGAGTCACAGTCCATAGGTGTGCAGTGAGTCTGGGCGTCTTCCTTGCCAGAGGCTGGGTTCCAGTCACCATGAGGCTCACACTGACAGTGGGCCTCTTGCTGGTGTGAGAGATCTGGGTTCTTGGAGACTGTCTTAGTTACTTTTTCCTAGTTGCTGGGACATATACCTCACACTCGAAGGAAGTAAATGTTTATTTAGCTCACAGTTACTCCAGAGTGCTGTCCATATGCTGCTGGCTCCAAAGCAAACAGCAGCAGTTCATGAGGCAGAAAGCAATGAAGAGCAGAGGAGGAGCATCAGCTGTGGCATTCATCAAGCCTCTCTCTTCCTTCTGCTCTGACATTGAACACCTGCACTCCACAGTGAAGATCAGATCTCCTGCATAAATAAAGCTCCTCCAAAGACAGAGACTTCTCCTTGGTGTTAGGCAGCAGGAAACCAGGCAGGAGGCTTCCTGCCTTTGTCAATTGTTGGGCCCTGCCCACCTGCAGGGCTAGCCCCCATGCTGAGATCTGGAGCTGATTCAGCCAAGGTGACACAATGTATCAACTAACACAGAGACATTTGTAAAGGTGGGTGTAATGGGTTCCCTGGGGTTGTGTGAACATAACACACCCACAGAGAAGGTTTGTCTCCATTGTATTTCCTTTGCAATGTCCCTCCTTAGGCAAAAGGGTGATGCATCTTTGTGTAGTGCTAACTCACCACACTTAGGCTGGTTCCAGAAAGAAAATGTACTGCGAGCCAATGCTTCCTTACTGAGATCCAGAGCTGGAGACAATGGGATGTAACAGTGGCTGCTGGGCTTGTGCTGCTGCACCTTGTGGCCCAGTAAGTTCTGGGCAGCCACTGTCCACGAAGTCTCCCCTTGCTCAAGCAGAGTCTCTGCTCTCCTCAAGTCCATGTCACTGTAGCTGAGCCACCTCTTCAGAAGAGTCAGGGGCTGAAGGCACTCAACATTCTGCCTCTTCCAAAGAGGGTCAAACTCTTGATCATTGGAAAGAATCACATCTCAATTCTCAAACTCTGTTGCCACTGCAGTAGAATTAAGTGGATTAGCTGTGTTACTGTGGTGCCAAAGTAACTCTTTATCCAGGACCATTGTGACCATCTCAGAGACAGTCTTTGATTTTATTGCAGTGTCCAGACCCTGCTAATCCATCCTTTACCACTACTGGAATATTCTCAGCCAAGTGCATTAGCAATTTGCAAAATAAGAGAGTGATTTTTGGCACATACTGTAGAACTCATGCCTCAAACCATGAAGTAGATGATGCTGATGCATTAGGTACTGGGCTAAGGTGACCACTTGTGCTTTTGAGTCCCAGCAAGAGAAGATATTGCGGAGAGGAGTCAGAAACTGAGTAAATTCCCATACACAGAGCAGCTGCCTTTTGGTTTTTATGGAATTGGGTTGCTTTGACAGCATAAGTATAATTGCTTGATCAGCAGTTTTTCTTCTTGCAAATGCTAAATAACAGGCTATTAGAATACAAAAACAGAGAAAAGGAAGATAGACAAAAGCTTATGGTTTGTTTATCATTCTTCAATGACATAAAACCTGAATACCGGTTAAGATACCATACACACATGTGAAATATAAACATGTAAAGGACAATTGCAATACTTTACAACCTTTTGTATGGGTGTTTCTTATGACACTCCCTTTTCATATAGATTCCATTTATACATATGGGTGGCAGTCCCTCACCATGACTGAGTTGGCTCTGTGCCCTGGGGATGGGCTTGCACAGAAGTGACAGGTGAGGATGTGTGGAATAGGAGAGCATGACACAGCAAGCTTAGCATCTAGTCCATTAGGTCAATGAACATTATTAAGTAAAAGGCAAATGATTTACAAGCTCTGAACATTTTGTTATGCATGAAAATCAGAACCTCTGAAAATTTCATGCTCTTCAGTGTGTGGTAAGGTATAACCTACCTTTCCCACTGGTGCATGGAGGATCTTTCCTGAAGTATCTGGAGAATCACCTCTCACACAGTCCAGAAGAGTGATATTCCTCCCTGGGATGTTCCATGGCAGGTGGGAAGTCCCTGGCAGGCACACAGATACACAGTGGATGGAGAAAGGCTGCTGCTCATCTGGTCATACTCAACGAAAGGATAGTGGAGACACCAATCTGTTGGCCCTTATTTTTGCTCTCAGATAAGCAGTGTAATGACATTTCATCAACTTTTAAGTAAACTCATTACTTTTTCTATGGAATTATGTGCACAGAGAACCTTTGCTTCACAATCATAATCCTTATACTTCCAAAAGTAGAGATCGCATGTGCTGTGCAGTCAAACAGCAATGGAGGTAAACTTGACCTTGGCAGTGGTAATGTAGCAAGCTATTTTTCATGAACTGAACTTTCTTCTACTCACATTATTGCTAAACATTAAAAAAATACCAAACGTAAAATGTTTAAAATATGAATGGAGAAAATAATTCTCACTCCTTTCATGTCACTTTGGCTATACATTACCATCCAACATATATTATGTAATAAATGAAGTGATTTAAAAAAAAAAAGAAAACAGGGATGGCGAGATAGCTCAGCAGACCAAGCACATGTTTAGGCTGGTGCAAGGACCCGGGTTCAATGCCCAGCTGTGCCAGCTGGGCATGCTGAGCCAGCAGGAGACCGGGTGCAGTTGCCATGCCTGTAATTCCAGTGCTGGGGTGGCTGCAAACAGTAGGATCACTATGAGTTTGAACTGTATAGCGAGACCCTGTACCAAATACATTTAAAAAAAAAAGAGAAAACAACGATCACTTGAGTAGTATTAAAATCTGTTTAATATGATGCATTTTTCAGGCCTAAGTTATTGAAAAATACTGTCATTAATATCAGTATATGGTCTGTTATTTATGACTTTCATTTGACTCCATGTGTTTCTCATTAGAATGACAAAATCTTACTGCTTTTTATAGTTAAGTATGCCTACTTCCTCAGATCTACCTCTTCAGCCATGCCCTGCAGGACCATGTATGGCTACTATTCCTTCTCATAAGGCACATGTCATTACTTCACCATATGTACGGTCGCAGTGAGAGATGTTACACCATGATCCTTCTAGCCAAAATTATAGAAATAAACTGGGCAATAAAAAAACAAAATGTAAAAATGAAGTTAATCTATAGAAAAAAGCATTTGCAAATACATCAGCAGAAGTAAGTGAATTCATAAAAGTATAAAGATATAAGGCACACAGATTTCACATAAAGGCCTAAAATAATAGGCTTTTTACATTTCTAATATGATTAATGACCATTTTCTTAAAAACACATTCTATATTAAAACATTTTCTCCTGAAACTCAGCAAGGAAGAATTATGAAAAAGGAGAATGATGAGTTAATAAAATCAAAGAGTCACACTAAAGTAACTCAGATATGGTGATAAAGTACACGCCTCATTTTTTGGAGACAACATCTCACTAATTGGCTAGGTCTCAAACTCTTGACCCTCCTGGTTCAGCCTCCCAAGTGCTCAAGTTACAGGCGTGTGCTACCATGCCCTGTAAGCTCATACTCTTGTTGAAGCATGGAAAAACATTGAAATGATGGCTGAATTGATAAAAATAGGATATAGATTTTCCACCTAGGAGAAAACAGAAAGCTAGACACATCCTTAAAAATAAGTTCTAAAACTGCATGTCTATCCTGTTCAGTTGATATGAATAACATGCAAATGGATTTCACCCCAAAGGTCCTGTAACTGAGAAGCCTCCAAGACTGTCACAAGAAGAATTGCCAGGATCCCACTGGAGGCTGGGCTGGCTGCAGCTGAAGTACAAGCACAACCATTTTCCATCCCTGGTGCCACTTTGAAGCTGTGTGATTCTGGACAAACCATAATTTTCTAAGCCTCTGTGGCTTCATATATGTTACACAGAAATAAAACAAATGTGTTACACAACTGCCATAAGAGTGAAATGAGCTAACAATGAGGATACGCTGTAGGGATCTACTGAATGGAAGAGACGGCAGGCCTCTTCCCAATGGTCCTCTCAGAGGAAAAGGAAAACTTGTGACACAACACCAAGGAAGAATGCTAGCAGTATTTAAGGTCAAAGCCATTTTTTCTTTATTTCCTATAAGCCATGCTGCTATGCAGTTGGTATTTATTTTCATCATCTTTTTAACCTGACAGTTTAGAAGACGAAAATCTTTGAGCACTGTTCTTGATAATTTCCAAAAAGGGTGAGTGGGAGAGAACTGACTGCGAGCCTCCATGAATGCTTCAGGAAGGTACTTGAAGCCACTTTCTTGTTCCAGACACTTTTAAGAGCTAGCATGTTTGCCAGGTCACTGCAGGTTGACCACTTTTTTTATATTGTGCCTTAAAGGCAAAAGAACAATTAGTCATACCAGAAGATGGACTTAAGACAGAAAACAGTTTGCTCCCCACAGTGTGAGTAACACCTCTACCTGAAGAACTGGTCGATGGTGTGGTACTTCTGGAGGAGCTCAGAGGATGGGCAAGCCATTGCCAGGATAGTGTCAGTGATCCTGTAGAGGGAGGAGGAACTGGTGAGAACCACTGAAACCAGATCATTTTACCTCACAACACTGAGAGATGGACTTTTTTCTATGATTTCAATAGACCTGTGAAAATATTCTTAAACAAATCTGGCTTCAATTTTATAACATGATTAGACCTTTAAGAAATCTACCACCTCAAATTCCTGAAAAACAATCCAGGACATAATGTATTTATGAGATCTAACAAAATGTCTCAAAAACACTCAATAATTCTAGCAGACAAAGGAGAAACCCCACCTGGTGGCACAATTAATTACAGTATCTTGATTAGTCAGCCAGTTATTAGAAATGGAGGAAGGTCAAACCTAATAGCACTCTGGTTACTCATTTGAGGTGACCCGAAGCATTAAATGGGGATAATAATGCCTGACTCAGAGTTGCTGTGAGAATGCAGTATGATATAGATACAAAATCGAGCACAAATCTTGTCCTGTGGTTATGAATGAATACTGAATTATAACTTAACAAAAATAATGGGCTCTGGAATACGTCAGGCCTGGATTCAAATTTTGGGTTTTCCAGCTATGAAGCACATTAATTAATCTCTCTGGAACACCAATACATGTCGAGGTTTTTATGAGGATGAATGATAATTTGAGAACATCTTGAGTTCAATCCTGGTACTCCCCTCCTAAAAAAAAAGAAAGAAAAGAAAACAAAAGAAAAAAAGAAAAAAAAAACTGGAAAATTGTGCAGCCTTTTTAGCCATTAAAGCACATCACCCCCAAAAAACCCCATAAGATCACTGTTTTATGATGATTAACACACAAACGTGAAATATTGATTTAAAAAATCAGGAAATAAATACCTGGACTGATACAATGTCCACTGTTGTGAGACTTCTTCAGTTTAAATGTCTTGTCCCCAAAGAAATTTTAAAAGTGTTAACTTTATGTGAAGACGGCAAATTTCACTTAATTTGCTATTAAGCCAATTTTTATACAACTAAACAAGGAACTAACAATAAACTAAGGTGAAACAGAAGACAAACATGGAGAGAGAAACAGATGAATTGCAGCTGGACAGAGCAAGAGATGCTATTGTGACATCTTGCCTTCCCATTTCCAGTGAGCACATCAGCTAATAGATTTGGGTGTGATGATGTTAGTATACTAACTCCCCTGGTTTGCTAGAATTTGTATATCAATAAGCACATAAAAAGTCCTAAGGAAAGCAATGCCACTTAAAGAGATCAACACTGGACACTAATTAAAGCAATTTTAAACTGCACTCTGCCACTATAAACAAATATAAAATGCAATAGTTCCTACAAACTAAAAACTATAATCTTGTCCAAAGCTTAATTACTCCTGCCTTTTAACAGCTTTTTTAAAAATGGCTTAGTCTAGGGTCTATATAAGGTCTCACTATGTAGATTAGACTCACAGTGATCAAACAAAGTCTGGGGAAGTTCAAGCATAAGGATGATTTCAAAAAACATGAAAGCATTGCTGTTAAGCAAATGAAAAGGCATTTGATAGATTCATCAGAGCAATAAGATAAATTATAGATC
This sequence comes from Octodon degus, assembly GCF_000260255.1. Classification (NCBI taxonomy): domain Eukaryota; kingdom Metazoa; phylum Chordata; class Mammalia; order Rodentia; family Octodontidae; genus Octodon; species Octodon degus. The sequence goes on from NW_004525003.1 coordinate 353,354, forward strand.
AGCTAGCTTATTAGAGACAATCACAATCCATTAAGAAGTACAACCATGGAGTAAGAACAAACTTCAAAAACTACCACCACTTAGGCACAACTGGATAAGAATAAGGAGCAACAAATGTCCATGGCATTGTGTCACACAACAAAGTGATCAGCAGATAATCAGTGGACTCTAACAGGAGGTATGTGAACAACTGAGGGAGACGACTTTGTCATAAGATACGTCAAAAACATGGAGGAATAAAGGCCTGCTAATACTACTATCACCACAGGGTGACTGTTTGCTTGGGCATAGCCTGCCCTCTGAGGGGTCACATCAAAAGCCTTCAAACTATGGAGAAAACAGACATCATTAAGATGGTGCAGGCAAGTCTCTATACAGGTAAAAAGCAAAAACAAGCCATTCTCAAAAAGAACTAAAATAAATTAAAGAAAATGTTCAGTTGACAACAAACAATTATGGGATATGGAAAGAAACAGTGGTGTCATATATATAAGAAAAAGACTAGTTGAGTGAACTACCCATGAGAAGGTCCAAATATTGCATCCAACAAAACAGCCAGAATTACCATGTCTGAAGAACAAAATTCCATGTGTACTGAAGTAAAACAAGCTATGATGATGAAATTATCAATAAAAAGTATTGTAAAAGGCAAATGGAAACTCAGAAATTGAAAAGTAAACAAACAATAAGAAACTCAACAGAAGACCTGAAGTTTCACAAAGAGTAAGAGAACATAAGGCTCAAAGCAGACACAATCCTCCTAGGACTCAACCTGTTTGCCAGCACAGGTATTGGTCTCAGTGAAGGCTCACCTTAGTATGAATGAAGTCACTGGCAAACAAAGGATGTTATTTAAAAAAAGAAATAAAATAGAATGTTGCAAATCTATGCATATCTGGAGATACCCAAAACTTTTACACAAGACGCTTCAAGGACTCTGCCCAATGAGGTCCAAGACAGCCAGAGAACTCTGACCACAGATGTTTATTAACATCTTCCTGTCTAATTATGCTTATCTTCTTTCCAATCCCTATTAAAAGAACCTGCATCTCTATGTTCCCTACAGAGGGCCATAATGCCCTCAATCTGCCTGTATGACTGTATGACTTGGTATTAAACTGTCTGACTCATGGCTTTCACAAGTCCTCGCTGTAATTCCCAGTACTAAAGTCTAGTAAATTGCTTTGAGTTCCTTATAGAGAACTTAGGAACATAGACAATACATATTCTGAAGAGGAGACAGAATAAAAAATGAAGGAAAGTTGAATAAAGGCTTCAAGAAACACAGGACAGCACTTAGTGGACCAATATACATATAGCAAAAGTTAGTAGAGAACAGGTAGAGGCTACTGCTCCAGCTGTCAGCAGACCTTGGCATCATCCATGTGGCATTGGTTTTAGGCGCTTACAAAATGCAAGAGTTTTGAATTTAAGAAGGGTTGCACCTTGATTTCAGAAAAAGGCCTGGGAGGCCAGGCAGTGTGCCCCTGAGAGGGTAGTGTGTGAAGCTGTGAGAACCCTATTCAGTGGAAACCCAAGTTTTCAAAAGCCGAGAATGTGGATCATCTAAAGGAAACTGCAAGGAGGGAGCAAAACCTGTCAAAGAGGGAAGGCATGGAAGCCACAGCCAAGAGTGCAACAGGCGCTGAGTCACATGGAGTTCACAATTTGCCAGAGAGTGCTTCAGATGTCCCACATGGAACTTCAGGACTTAATGTTTGCCCTGCTGGAGTATTTGTGTTGGTCCCAATGCTTGGTATGCTCTGGGTATGTCTTTTGGAATGGTAACGTTTATCTTGTGCCTTTGAGTGTTGCAGGAGTTTAAGTTTTCATTTCTACAAGAGCTCACAGCTAGGAGTTCAGCTTGGATCTTGGAGGAGACTTGAGACTTGGGACTTTTCAGCAATGCTGAAACTGTTGAGATTTGATAACTCTTAGAGATGAACTAGAATAGCTTTTGCATGAAGGGATTAGCATGAGTCTTTGGGGGTCCAGTGGTGGAATGTTATGGTTTGTGTACAGGTGTGCCCCCAAAGCCTCAGGCAGTCATGGGGCATTATCTGGAGTTTGTGGCTGATTACTGTGTGTGTGGAAGCTGCACCTGCCCTGGGGCAGGTATTTGCATTACAATGTAAAATGGGATGAGAAGCTAGCTGCTTCAGCTGCTGCTACTCTTTCCTTGCTCTGGCTCTTTGCCTCCACCATGAAATTTTGTTCTCTGCCATGTGCCACTCTGCCTTGGTTGGAGCCAGCTAAGTATGGACTGATGCCTGCACTAACTGTGATGTGAATAAACCTTTCTTTCCTTAAAAAAAAGTAGAGAACAGGTAGAAAAATTAAGAGAAGAGGGCTGGCAAAATAACTCAGTGAATAAAACACCTGCAAGCAGGTGAAGGGGCGGGGTTAAATCCCTGGGCCTGTGCTGCCAGCCTCACCCCAGGCACCCTGATATGCCAATTGAGACTGAGTATTGTGTGCATTTTTGTAATCCCAGCACTTGATTAACTGTAAACAGGAGAAGCACTAGGAATCCTATCTAGTACTGAGACGCTGAACACCCTGTAGACCCTTCCTAAGCATACAGAAAAAAATATGAGAAGAAATGATGACTTACAACACTCTTAATGCTTCCCAGCACGACAGTGCATGCCTGAGCTACAGCACTCAGGAAGGCCAAAGAAGAAGGATGGCCAAAGTTGAACACAGCTTGCGCAACTTAGCAACTTAGCAGAACATGCCCCAGAAAGAAACACAAGTTGGGCTTTCAGTAAGAAAGCCCTAAGTTTAATTCCAAGTACTGCAGAAACAAAAAAATTTTGTCTAATGTGATGAAAACATTAATCTACACATTTAACAAGTGCAAGAAGATCAAGATAGGATAAATACAGAAACTCACACCAATACATCAACATAAAAATGCTCCAAGACAAAAAGAAAAATGTACAAGTTAATACAGTAAGATATATATTTGATTTCTCATCAGAATGGAAAAAAATGGAGAGGCCTGACTTATTAAAGTTCTAAAAATAAAACAATGATAACTGAGTTTATAGTCGAGAAGAAGGGGAAATAAATCCATTCCCAGAAAATAAAAGATTGGAAAGTTTGTTGCTAGCAGATGTGCCTTAATAAACAGTAAAAATAGCTCTTCAGGTTGAAAGCAAGTCAGTGAAAACAGGAGCGAAAGATTGATAAGTTACAAAGGATAGTATAATATAAAAGTCAGTAATTAAATAAGATAGTATAAATGTGTACCTTTTTCTCCTTTCTTGCTTTAGGTGATTTAAAGAGCACTGCATAAAACAATGTGCACTAACTACACTGTTGGGTGTAAAAGGAAGTTTTACAATTCAACAATAAAAAGATCAACAAGCCATATTTTAAAAGAACAAAGTATTGAACATGCCTCCCCAAAATACATACAAATGGACATTAAGCACACATAAAAAAATTTAAAAACTACTAGTCAATAGAGAAATACAAATCAAAACCATTTAAATGGCAGAGTCTCAAGATGTTAGGGAGCTACCATGTGACCCAGCTATTTCATTCCCAGGTTTATGCTCAAGAGCAAGTAAAAGGAAAACTGCACAAAAAGTGGATACAAATGTTCATAACAGTATGATTTATAGGAGCCAAAAGTGCAAACAACGAAGTGTACATTAGCACAAATGGACAAATAAAATGTGGTACACTGATAGGACAGAATATTAGTCAGCAATAAAATGAAGCACTGATGATGGTGCCAGGGAATTGGCTCTGTATAATAAGAGCTTCCCTGGCAAGCACTAGGGCCAGAGTTCAATCCCTGGTTCCACCAAAATA
>NW_004525003.1:358802-360666 GCF_000260255.1 Octodon degus
TGATTCGGTTTATATAAAATTTTCAGAAGAAAGAAATCTGTGTAGACAAAAAGTAGAATGGTGGCTACTACAGCATAGTACAGAAATGGGTAGAGAATGAGGCTGTTGATTACAAGAGTACAGTTTCTTTCTCTTTCAAGGGTGACAACAATATTCTAAAATCGATTTTGGTGTTGGTTAAATAACCAGGAGCTTAACTTTATAATTTAAATGGGTGAATAGAGGGACTAAACAAGGGAAGGGAAAGAATTAAAAAATAAGATGTGTTATGTACATGTACCAACTGCATCAAATGAATGTAAAAATTATGTGCTATGAACATGTAGGGGTAAAAAATGGGGGAGCCACCATGAATTAAACCTTAAATGTAGGTATAATTTTGATGTTCCTAGCTGACTCCGTGCCTAACAGGATCCATACCTGTCAGAAGGACCCAGGAACTGTTTACCCTAACTACAGGCCCTGGATTCTACAACACAGTGCAACAGTTGATAACCAACAGATCAACCTGATCAGGAGGTTTGCTTCAGCACTGCACACTCCCCTTCCAAGGAGGCCACATGAGGCGCATCCTGAGAGACAGGCTTTGAAAGGTTGAGAGCTAAATAATGGAATCCTGAGTTCCAGTGGCCCAGAAACAGACTGGGAATATCACTGGGCCTGTATTCTGTTTTTAGAGGTCCAGGGTTGGTGGGAGTACTTATCAGAGGGGTGCTCCTAAAGAAGAAAGCATGGAATGAAGTGTTCCAAGCTCTTAAAGAAAACAAATTCCTGGGCTGGCAAGATGGCTTAATGGACTAAGCACCTGCTTAGGCAAGCACAGTGAACAGAGAACAATGCCTGGTAGCAAATGCCATGCTGGTACCTCCCTTGGGAAGTCAGAGCTGAAACAGAGTCTGCTGGTGATGGTGCACACCTGGAATCTAGGAGGATCACTACGAGCCCGAGCTGTGTAGTGGGACCCTGTACCAAATACATAAAAAAATTCCAGTTCAGATTGTTATATCCTAAAATTATTTTTAAGACATGATGGCGACATAAACTAATTCCATAAGGAAGAAACTCGAAGGAAATTCATAAACACGAAGCCAACAATCTCAAAAATTCTCAAGGATATCCTAGCAGGATACAGACAGCGAACAATGCCTAAAAGTCCAATGAAGAATTAACACATTGAGGAGAGCTCACAATTAATAGAAGGGAAGAAAACAAAGCAGCAACAGGAAATTAATACAATGACAGGAATGTCAATATTTGTCAATTATAACTATTAATACAAATGGGCTCAACTAACCAATTAAAAGACACAGATTACCAGAATGGATCAAGAAACAAACTCCAACAGTATGCTGTATACAAGAAACACATGTCAAACAAAAAGAAATTATAGACTAAAAATAAAAAGATGAAAAACAACACCCCATGCAACTGGAAAATGAAAACAAGCATAAGCAGCTATCCTATTTTCAGATGAAGTGCATTTCAAGCTAAGCTAATTAAAAGAGACAAAGAAGGACATTGCACATTGACTAATGGAATGATTGAGAAGGAAGAGATAACAATTACAAATATATGGAGCACCTAACTTTATAAAACAAACTGTAATGAAAATAAAAGACCAAAAATACAAAAACAAATACAGAAAATAAAAGACCAGATAACTATTGACACAATTATAGTTGATAATTTCAATGTTCCACTGTTAGAAATAGATAAATGAACAAAAGATAAAAGTTGACAAAGAAATCTAGAGTTGAACCAAGCTTTTCAACTAATGGACTTAAAAGATATATGCAGTGCTGTACTTAACAATAACAGAATACACACTGTTTTGGGATTCACATAGTACTTTCTCTAAAACAGA
>NW_004525003.1:361716-366053 GCF_000260255.1 Octodon degus
TGAATAGAAAGATTTGCACTAATAGTATTTGTGGACAGGATATCATCTCTGCATTTTGTAATATGAATAATCACTAAGAAAACAACAATATGCAATGTACTTTTGTAATTTTATTTTTTAGAACCAAGGATTGAACATAAGCCCTTGCACTTGCCAGGAAAGTGCATATTCCACTGAGCCATCTCCCTCGCTCTTTTTTGTTGTAATTTTTTTTCAATGTATTAATTATTGAAACTGTCCTACTAATCACTTTTGAAACTATCTCACTGTTATTTGTTTCTCAATGAAATAGATCACATACTAGTGAATAATGTATTATCTAAGGAAATGCAAATCAATCAAAATTTTCCATACATATCAAATTATACTGCCACAAAACTGGAAATCAGAAACAACAGAAACTATGCAAACATAAGCAAGTAGAAAGAAAAACTCCTGAATAATCAATATGTCACGTGGGACATTAAGGAAGAAATATGATAATTCCTAGAATTAACTGATGCTGGTATAATGTACCAAAATTTCTGGGACACAATGATAGCAGTTCTGCACACCTAGAAGTCCTATAGCAGTGAATGCTGATATCAGAAAGAGAGAGCCCAAATAAATAACATATTCATGCATCTGAGGATCTTGGTTAAAAACAAGAACAATCCAGACCCAGAGCTTGTCAAAGGAAGGAAATAATAAAGGCCAGAGCAAAAATGAATGAAATGGAGACTAAAACACAAAGTAAGAATACTTAAAATAGGCAAGCTCTTAGTTAACCCTTATGCAAAAAAGAAAAGAAAATGACTAGGGGATTTCAAGCAAAAGCAATTCAAAAAAGGCAAAGAAGGACATTATATATTGGTTAATGAAACTACTGAGCAGGCTGAGATAACAATTAGAAACATCGGCACCAAAACACGGAGCACCTAACTTTATATAACAAACTTTAATGAAAAAAAAATCAGATAAACATAATTTTAAGTTATGAAATGAAAAATATAAATTCAAACAAAATATAAATTATCAGACCCCTCTTTACATGCTCACTTAAAAGAAAAAAAGAAATGAATAAGGTGAAATCACAGTGTGTACTGCCAAAATCCAGAAAATTCTTAGCAACTAATTTACAAACATATATGTCAAACAATTGGAAAGCTGAGAAGAAATATATATTCCTAGATACATAGTAATTAGCAAAACTGAACTTAGAAGACTTAATATTCACTAACAATCCAATAACAGACCAGGAAATTGAAGATGTAATGAAATTAATATCTAAGAAAAGCCCAGGACCGGATGGATTCACAGCTAAATGCTATAGAATGTCAGGGAAGATGTAACACTAATGCTCTTCAAACTTTTTAATAAAATTGAGAGAGAAAGATTACTTCTACAATCATTATCAGAAAGTAACATTAACCTGATCCAAAAACCAGACAAGGATCCCACCAAAAAGAGAACTATAGGCCAATTTCTCTAATAAACAGATGCAAAATTTCTGATCCCAAATCTGGAGGATGCGACCAAAAACTAGAACCAAAGGCCAGCTTGTCTAAATAAGATGCAAAAATTCTAAACAAGATACTGGCAAACAGAGTATGACAAATCTTCCAAAAGAGCATATGTAATGATCAAGAAGGCTTTATCCTACAGATGTAAGGATGGCTTACCACATGCGAATTAGGAATGGTGGTTCATCACAAAAATCAAAGGACAAACGCCACATCGTTAACTGAATCGATGCAAAAAGGACTTGAGAACATCCAACATCCATTCATGATAAAAACTCTAAAGAAAATAGGTATAGAAGGTCTATTCAACATGATACAAACCAAACTACTGCCAACATATTAAATTGAGAGAAGCTGACCTCTCCTCTAAAAATCAAGAACAAGACAAAGATGGCCCATATGACCAATCCACTTCAACACAGAGCCGGAAACATTTCCAGAACAATCAACTTGATGCACTCAGTGGTAAATTGATGCAATTTAACATTTGAGATAAGTCACACATACAAACCCAACCCACATATCACATTTCTCTGTTAGAAACACTGCGCGCCTGCACACACACACACGAACTCCAAAAAGAAAGATAAATATGAAGTAAGAAGAAATTATAATGTACTGCCCCAAACTGGATACTTTTTTCTTTTAAAAATATTTCAATATTTGTACTAATTTGTTTTGTTCATCCTATTAGTTTATCTTAGTTGAAAAGAAAGTCTCACATTGTTATCAGTTTATTTTTTTAGTACTCTTCTAGGTTTATGTCTTATACTGTGAGAAACTGCTTTGAATATCATGATATACAGTATATTAACTATTCTTATTCTCTTATTGCTTGGTTATGAAATTTTACTTCTTCATAAAACAAAGTTAATGGAATTTTTCCCTCCCTCTCTTCCTTCCACTCTCCCTTCCTCAGTAATAACTAAAACATACCACTATGCAGATTTCTAGTTTTCTTATGAAACAATAGGTCTATTCTTCCTGCAATGAACTTTTTACACGTAAAAATTCTCTGGACACAACAGAATGGACAAAAAGAGGGACTGTCCGGGGTATGATCTCAGGACTGGGGAACAGTAGGTGTGTGGCTTCCGTGGGATTCTCCATTGCTCCCCATACATTTTAAGTGAGGTACTGTAGAAGTCTTCAATCTAGGCAAGCTAAAAGAAAAGCCTATTCTATTCTTCCTTACTGAAGGACTGAAGAAAAATTACTTAACCATCAAAGGTATTTCTGATAATTTAGCCCCTTGAATTTGAATTAAATTCAATGATGAAGCGCTTGTTTAGGCAGACCCAATAGCTGTGGTTTGATTCCCAGTCTGTCTCCGGGGCACCCGGAGACGATGAATAAGACTGTGCATGGTGGCACATGCCTATAATTCCAGTGCTTGGGAGGCAGAAGGCAAGACAATCACTACGAGTCCAACCTACATAATGAGACACTTTAGACCCTGTACTAAATACAAAACGAAACAAAACATCAATGCTGTTTATCATATCCTCTTCCGATGTTTCAGAGGTGACCCATGGTAGTTCATCAGGAGGTGGACTCTACTCCCATCAGATAGTATCAGAAGGAAAAGCAAACAATGAAGGAAATTTCTAACTTAAAGGTTCAGAGAAGAGGGAAAGTTACAAAACCAAAATCCAACCTACTTCACTAGAAAACAAAGAAAAATAAACCACAAACCAAGCACTGAAAGACAAAAATTAGAGTACAAGTCAAGAAAATGAAAAATGGGAAAACAAAATAGTGAATGTCAGTAAAATAAAAAGTTGTTTCTATAGAATTATGAAATTGACGAACTACTAGAAATATTGACAAAAATAATAAAAAAATAAGGAATGAGACAAAACATCATTACAAATCTGGCTTCCATTTGAAGAATAATAAGAAACTATTAAGAACAACTTGATGCTCATCAAGTTCACAACTTAAAAACTTGAACTCCCTGAACACTGCAAACTCTTAAGACTTACCAAAATGAATAAGATAAGCTGAACTATCCCATAAAATTCAAAGAAATTAAGTTGACAAAAACAAATCTCCTATAAAAGAAGTTTCTAGGCTTATGCTGCACTGGAGAATGTGACCAAATATTAAAAAAGAAAGCGCAACAATTCTACACACCTTTTTTTCCAACAACATTTAAAATGCTAGTATATATTATAAAAACAGATAAAGATAGTACAAAAAAGACAACCACCGTTCAAAGTCCCTCTTGAATTTAGGCAAAAAAGAAAAAAAAACATTCTGAATAAAATACTAGAAAATCAACTACAGCAATGCACAGAAAATAATTTTATACACTATTATGAAATTGGGGTTACTACAGGTATATAAAACTGAATCAATATTCAAAATTACACCAAAATTGTCTGCCATATTAAGAAGCTAAAGAAGAAAAATCATGATCAAAACAGAAAGTATAGGGGCCAGGGAGATGGCTCAGTGGAACAAGTACTTCCTTGGCAAGCACAAGGGCCTGAGTTCAATCCCTGGTTCTGGAAAAAAAAAAAGAGTGAAGAAAATACATTTGACAGAATCAAACACTCATGACAAAATCTTGTTAAGAATAAAGAGGAAACAATACAACTTGCTATAGAACATGTACAGAAAATTACTAACATCATAAAAGAGTGTAAAAGGCTGAATACTCTAGCCTAAAAGCAAGAAGTCAAGGAGATCTGCTCTCTGTTCTCCTGCTTAGCAGAAATTTGATACAATTACATAAGCAAAAAAAGGAAATGATATACAGATTGGAAAAGAAGAATGTAAACAGTCCTCATTCATAAAAAGTATTGTTGACAAAGAAAAGGACAAAAGATC
>NW_004525003.1:366397-368381 GCF_000260255.1 Octodon degus
CTGGGAAGTTGAGGCAGGAGGATGACATTTGATTGTAGGTATATTGAAGGACTCAGTGAGACTGTTGCAAAGGGGGCTGGATGGAGGGACAAGCAAATGGATAAAACCCAAACAAGAGCATAGATCTCTATGCTGAAATTTTTAAAATCTGATGTTTAAAAAAACAGTTAAAACCCTAAATAGAGTTTGCTGGGGCTTTGGGTGACAGTTAGCCTGGGGGTGCTAGGCAGCATTAGTGCTAGGCAGCAATAAGGCTCCCTGTAGTTCTCAGCGGCTTAGCATCCTGCAAGTGATCAGTGAGGCGTGGTCTTGTGGTGAGGCCTGCTGGGGTAGCTAGGGAAGGCACGCCCTCTTCTAACCTATGCTAAGCCCATGGCTGCCATTGGGTGTGGCCAATGCACACTTGGCCTCTCCTCAGAACCAGTTTTTTTTTTTTACACCTGATTTCAATTAGGTTCATATTTCCCTCGGTGGCGATGTGTGAAGACTATCAGAATAAGAGCACCAAGGAGCTTGAGATTAAAGCTAAGCTGGTGCTGTACCACTGAACTACACCTGCAGTTATCTGACTGCTTAGGAAACTACACAGTCTGGAAAATGGCACTATTTTCAGGATTTTGGGTGAGCCAGAGAGACCACCTGTGTCAGTGTGTTATGATGCTCTCCTGAACCAACATGGCTACTGGAATCCCTACTAGTAAAGTAAAATACTCGAAGCTCTCCAGGACAGAAAATGTCTACATTGTCCTTTAGTTTAAGAAAAGCCCTGCTAAGATCCCCTACAAGGCCATCGCACATACCACTGTGCTGTTCTTTATTGGTGCCTTTCTTATTATCATAGGATCCCTCCTGCTGTCTGGTTACATCTGCAAAGGATGGGCAGACTGGGCTGTTCCTGTCCTCATCATTGGCATTCCGCTGTGCCTGCCAGGATTTTATCACTTGTGCACTGCCTATTATGCATCCAAAGGCTACTGGGGTGACTCCTATGATGACATTCCAGATTTTGATGACTACAACCTCAGCCCCAAGAAGAGTCCCGGTGGAGCTACACCCAGCTTTTACAATACTGAATGGACAGCATGGTTAAGAGCTGAGGAATTTCACAATCAGTACATGTTGAACAAATCAGTGGCCTGATCTTATGGGTCCATCCCAAAAATGTTTACTGAGCTTACAATTCACTAATTAGGGCACATTCTTGTATTCATCTCCTGGACCTGGCAAAACCTCAACAAGATTTTCCACATGAGCACGTACATGGAAGAACAGCATTGTTACTTGTCTCAGAAAGCAGGACGTGACTGTTTAGTGGAAAGGAGTAGTACAATTACCCTCTTTTAAATAGTCTTCACTATCAGTGTGTGTATAGCAAATGGAAATGCAGTGTGTCTAATGATCTTAGTAAGTATATATTTTTAATTATTTCAGAACCTTCTCCCTTCTGTATATCTGTACCTTCAAGCTCTATGTGAAACCTGGGTAAAATCAAACATCAGTGTGGGTCCTTCTGTAATATTTTTACTTGTTTTGTTATGGACAGCAACCAGGACTTTTTTATACCATAGAGTGAATTTTCAAAATACAAACATTTTCTTTGACAACCAGTCTTTGGTCAGCTCTGATCTACTTTTCCCTTAGGGCTGCCAGCATGCTATTTCCTGAATCAAGCTGTTCTGCATGCTGTTTCCTCAAGGAAAATGTGGATAAACTGTTTAGGGTTTTTGACCCTGTTGCTAACACCAGGGACTCCAGTAACCCCTTTTTAAAGCTTGCAAGTTTTGGCCTAGCTCTTCAGAAGCCTCTGTTACTTTAAGTTGATTCTGTTTCTTTCCTTTCAAAACAGAGATGCATATTCAAAAGTAATTAAAAGATCAAAATCACCCCCCAAAAAACCCTCTAAATAAACAGAAAAAAACATTATCATCATGGATTGGGAGTGTCACCATAGTAAAAACATCATTCTTATTAAATCGATTAATAC
>NW_004525003.1:369400-370915 GCF_000260255.1 Octodon degus
ATTTTCATACAAAAATTTGCACACAAATGGTCAGAGTAGTTTTATTTCCATCAGCTTCAAATGGCACCACACTGAAAACAACAGAGATAACCTTCTGTCCATGGATGGATAAACACATTGTGGTTAGTCTCGGAAATAAAGAGCAGCACACATACTCAACAACCTGCAAAGACTCAGGGCATTGCCAGGAATGAAAGAAAGCCACTCACAACTGGCTATATACCAGTAGTATGATTTCATTTAGACAAAATTCCCGAAATGATAGAACTACAGAAGTGGGGAGCATTAGCCATTGCCAGGGTCCATAGTTCCCTTCCAGCCGATGAAACTTTTCTGAATTTTGACTCTACCAATGTCGAAGCCTGGTAGGATACATAAATACCCACATATTGTTCCTCTGTATTACTATTATATATTACTTCTGACAACAGCATATGGATATGCAGCTATCTCAACATTTTACTTCAAAACAACTTTAGAAACAAACACCGAAACACTGGGAAGACTACTGCTGCCTTAAGAACTCAAGGTCAAGACAGGCAGGCAGTTGGATATATGGCTGTGACCTGGTAGAGGCAGCTGAGCTAAGCAGGGTTGGGACATTGGTTAAGGAAAGGAGGACTAAGGAAGTAAAGACACTGGAAAAAATAAGAGCCCAGGTTAACATTCTTGGAGATGGAAAACAGAAAAAGGTAAAAGGATGGATAATGGTAGAATACTGGACTTGACCTGCATGTAACAATATGAACTCATACCCATAGATGTACATAAAAAAGTGGGTAGACATAAGTGTGTGTATAAGCCTGAATGCCCTACTTTGTCCTGTGAAATGGCATGGGAACCTTGCCATTGCAGGACTAGGCAGCAAGCACTCCTACGTCTGGGCTCTAAGTGTCATTCACTAGAGTACCTCATAGACACAGCTGCACAAGGCCCGGTCAGGGGAAGAGCACAATGAGCAGGAAGGCCCTGCTGTGCTGCAGTGAGGAGTGCAGGGTGTTGGGAACATGGCAAAGGGCACAGAAGACATCCAGAAGGGCTCCTTCGGGCCTCTCAGAGAACAAGGGAAGCAGCAAAATACATGAGAAGGAGATTCTCTTCTGTTAAACAGAAAAGGACTCTACAGTGAACAAGTATCTGAGCAATAAGTGAAAAAATTCCCCCTTACAACAGAATGCTACCTAATAAATGAAGATGAAATGATGGAAGAACATTTCCACGTAGGTGTTATTCCTTCAATAATTAACCCAAGTGAAAATATAAATAAATGCTAAAAGCACTGAGTCACGGTTCAATGTAGAATACACATGGTCTAATGCAACTTTCTTTAATATATTAACTGAAGAGAAAAAGAGTAACTTACAATGGGCAAATCTTAGGACATATTATTTAGCTGATGTGATCAAACTATGTTTTCCTTCTTTTTAAAAAATTTATTGAGAAACAAACAGCAATGAGGCAGTTTCAAAACCAATTAATAGGACAGTTTCAATAATTAATACATTGCACATGCTT
>NW_004525003.1:371810-375894 GCF_000260255.1 Octodon degus
AAATAGCATCACCAAAAGCAGAAGGGATAGGTATCCTGATGGAGGAATATTTTTCAGCCTATGAAATATTCTCACCAATTCAATCTGAAATGATTCTGTATACGTCTATTAATATGTTGAAAATGCCATATATATAAAGTCAGCTAAAGACACATGGTGGCAAGATATGCAAGGCCAAAAACTAGATTTCTTCAACTAATAAACAAAGGGAAAAGACCAGAAACACAAGTTTAAGAAACTTGAGCTGTAGAGCAAATGATGACAATATATTGAGAAAGTCTGGATCCCAGTATAAATGCTGTGGCAAATATAACTGATATAAACAGGAAATAATTAGAAATTTGAACACTTCAGATATTTGATGACATTAAGTTACCATTTTTAACTATTTTGACTGTGGTAAAGATAATATGGTTATTTAACAACTAAAATAACTGTGGCTGCAGTTAGCTTCAAAGTAATCTGATGCAGAGGAAAAGAGGGACTGCTGGGGAAAAGTGACACTACGTGACTGAGAGATGATACACACGTGGGGATGGTACACTTGGGGAGATGATGCATGGGGATGTGGAAGTCTTTATCCTACTATCTATATTTTGGGAATATTTCAAATTCTTCATAACAAAAATGGTTTGATTTTTTTTAGATTTTTACTTTCTTTCAAGGAGTAAAACTAAAGTTTAAATCTAGGTCTGTCTTCTTTCAAATGTAGTTCCTGCTGATTTTCTATTTCCTGTAAAAATAAATATTTAAGTAGCCTACTAATTAGTTTTTCCATTAATTCATTAGAAAGTGTTAAAAATGTACTTCCTACTCTAAAACCTCATAAAGTGACAGAAAAACAGCTCAGCAGAATAAAGCGCCTGCAAGTAGGGACAGGGGGTTCGATACACGGGCCTGCACTGCCTGTGCCAACTGGCCCAGGGCCCCAGCCCGGGGGCTGCTGAGACAGAGCTTGAGACTGGGCGCAGTTCAGCACACCTGTAATCGCAGCACTTGGGAGGTTGTAAACAGGAAAATAACTATGAGTGAAACCCTGATCTATTGGTGAAATCATGAACACCTTTTAGACCCTTCCCTAAAGTACAGAAGAAAAAACCCCTAAGACAACCTAACTATCTTATAGATGAGATACATTTTAAGAAAGACATGAAATGCATTTTAAAAATTATTTCCTTATTAAAATTAGCTGCCTTTACATAAGAGAAATTTTTATTGAAAAATGATACTTTGGGGGAAAGATAAACATCAGTTTACCTAGTGAATCACAAAAGAGATAACAGAAACTTTCTGGGATCATCTGGAAATGTGTAGGGTTTTTCTGGTTGTCTTTGGAACCTGGAAACACCGCAGAACTTGTGTGTGTGCATGCACACAACAAAGAGTTGTGCCATTCCAAAGCCAATGGAAACTCGACAGAAAACACAAAGAAAAGAGGTAACATTCTGACAGAAGAAGCAGGAAAAAGGCTCGTCAGACTAATTATACTCAGTGGAGTGTTGCTTGGGGAAAAGACTATTCTACAAGTAGACATCATTACTACATTTGTTTTAAGAACAATTTCCTCTAAGGTCAGGAAAACTAACAGTAAATTTGGGCCTAAAAGCTGTCCACAAATGGCAGTTATCAGTATTAGTTTCCCTAGAGTCAGACACAGAAGGCAAATGGATGAGGATCTGCAAAGATCCTCTTTGAATTTAGCCAAGGTCAACAATGGATGAAAGAGAGCTCTTCCTGGTGGAGTGGCCAGATGCCAACAAACACAAAAGTAACTAGAACAAATTGTTTGCAGTGAGTCCTGAACTCTAAATCCCTTTAGACTCTTCCTTCCCTAGTCTTTCATCATGTAATCCATAACTTGAAAAGAAATACCATGAAGTTCCTATACAAGAGGACTAAAGGAATTCAGGCAAAACCTAGAGTGGAGAGTTAGAAAATAATGCCAGCAGAGTATCACCCAGTGAAATCTGGCTGACATAGGTGGCAGCAACAAGGCCAAGGAAGGGTTGACATACAAACTGTTCCATGAAGGGTCACATACTTTGGGCCTGGCTGTCAACTGGGGCTGCTGCGAGAAAGTGGTGAAATGGTAACAGGTGGAGCCTAGTGGAAGTTAGTTAGCCATGGACTCCTCGAGGTGTACAGTTTCCTCTGCTGTAAGATACTGCCTCGCCACAACTGAGGCCAGAGGACAACTGACCATGGACTGAAACCAAGAGCCAAAATAAAACTTTCCTTCTTTCAGGGGACTTGTCTCAGGTCCCTTGGCACATTGACAGAAACCTGATTAATGGCTAACAGGAATCAGGGCAGCTCTCAGCGCAGAAATGCAATGCAGTGAAGAATAAATGAGATAATAGAAAGTCATAGCAAGCTTCTTTGCATGAGGTGTAGAAGTACCAATACTGTGTGGGAAGGTGGCATTAGAGTGAAAATAACACCGGGAGAGTAGGGCTCTGGTGCTCAGAATGTGCTTCATAAGTGGCACTTGCAAGAAACTGAAGGAGGAAGAAATGAATTGTTGTTTCACAAGTAGGTGTTTGATGACAGGAGCACAGGCACAATCTCAGACTAAGATAATAATGCAAGAAAGAAACATGTTAGAAACTTGCCCTTTTTTTCTTTTTTGTGGAACTGGGGATTGAACTCAGGCCCTTCGCTTGCCAGGGAAGCCTATACTCCATGGAGCCATCACCCTGGGCCCTGGAAACTTGCCTTTTAAAAAGGCCAACCAGCAAGACAGAAAGCTATGAAACGCCTTACTAACACCTGGATCTTAGCATTGCCAGATGAAAAATACAGCCTTTCTTTCACATTCCTTCACACACTTCCTTGTATTAAATACTAGACAGCACAAGGATAAAAAAATATATCAAAGCGATTTTACCTTTCATGTTTGCAGCAGCCGCATGGGTACTCACGAATGGGGAATATGGTTGTTCATTGAGAGGCACAGTTCCTGCAGCCATCATAATCTGCTGGGGGGAAGGGGGGAAAGAGGCTATTTTTTGTTGTTGTTTCATTTATCTATTTTTTATTTTAAATTTAAAAAAAATTAAAGAGAGGACAAAATAATATTAAAGCAGAAATTTACCAATGATGCACAATTTCACTTTCACAAGTCATTTTAAATGTACCAAAAAGAAAGATTGAAGTGAAGATTTCATAAGGAATTCTCTCTGTATGAATAGTCTTTAAAATAGTTTATACAGAGTGATTTTAATATAGGTAGTTCATAGAACAAGAAGTACAAATGTCTGGCAGATATGAAAAAAAATTCATTTTTACTAATGACCAAAGAAATTTTAAAAATGGGTATTTTTCAGTGTAGGAAATGATCAAGGACAACCCAGTAAATGCCTTATGCTATACTGATAGGAATATAAATTGGAACCAACTTTTGGGAAGGCAATATAAGCAACGCAAAACATGTAAACTTTTTGATGCTGGTGATGCCTTTTCTAGAGAATCTATCCCAGGAAATGGTACATGTGTCAACAGTTTCGGTTTAGAAAGTTTACTTCGGGAATATTATGAAAATGAAACCTTGGAAGGAACCCAGTAGTCCACTGATAGATGAGTGGTCAAATAAATTATGGTATTCATATTGTGGACTATGGAGAGATGTTCATAGTAGAAAGGTAAGTGACACAAAACATTTACAGTGACATCTCAGTTGTATAATTTAAAAATACAGTATATAAGGAAATATGTGAGGAGATATACCAGAGTACTTGTAGGTTATAATCAGTAGATTATGTGATTATGAGTGAAAAGAGACTAGTTTTGAAAGTTTGTCTTGAGATGTTTATTTCCTAGTCACCTATATTGTGATAGGCCTCTGCTGTCCAGTAGAGCATTCTTAGTTAAGTGCCTACTAATAATTTGAAATGTGGCTAGCCCAGGTTGAGACATGGGGATTTTGAAGACTCAGAACAAAAAATTAAAACATCTCAACAGTAATTTTTAAATTGATCACACATTGAAATATTTTCAATATACCAGATTAAATACATTACTAAAATAGACAACATAGTTCATTCTAAAACTTTTACTTCTGTATTCTGCAGTTCTGAAGAGTGAA
>NW_004525003.1:377216-378282 GCF_000260255.1 Octodon degus
AATCTATTTCTGTATCCTAAAGCCTATTTCAAACATAATCATGAAGAAATGATTTTTAAGCTGGGTGTGGTGATGCCTGCTGAAATTCCAGGCTCAGGCATAAAGGATGACGTGAGGTTGAGCCTCAGCTGTTCCAGCCTGTGAGTTCAAGGGCAGCTGGAGCCACATAGTGACAGTTTGTATCAAAAACCAAAGAAGCCTTAGGCAGAGTGCAGCTTCTAGGGTTTCATCCTGGACAAGCACTGAACTCTCTGCCCCCGGATCCACTGAGACTGTGTTTGAGACCAGGTGTGGTGGTGCCCACCTGTACTCCTGGCTTTTGGGAGACTGAAAACAGGAGGATCGCTACAAATCTACTCTGTGAAGTAGACTCTGCAGATCCTGTATACCTGGTCCCTCAATAAATTTAAAGAAAAAGAACAAATACACAACAACCAAAAAAAGTAATAAAGAAAAGAAAAAAGAAAAACAAAGAGATGAGGCAAACAAAATCTCATGTTAATTATACCCTCAAGTCATAAAGAGCAAAGTATGACTGTGGAGTACCTTAAAAGTTTCTTTGTAGCAGCAGTGTGCTGGTGATAGTGCACACATACAATTTTATTACTCTGGGAGCCTGAGGCAGGAGAATCCAAATTTGGATCCAGTCTGGGTAACTTACCAAGACTCTGTCTCAAAATAATAAATAAAATGCTTGGGCATGTAGCTCAGTGTGAAAGCCCTGGATTTAATCCATTGTATTGGAAAAACAAAATCTATATAGCTAACTTTTAAACTCAATATTGTAAGATCTTTACGAGAATCCTAATTAAACATACATGCTCTCTTTACAGGATCATTGCTTGATCACTAATTGACATCATCACACAGCTTCGGTAGCTGGAAAGCTACTTACAGTGTACCCACAGGACCTATATCTGCCCACACTGATCAGTACACTTTCTTCCAATGTTCTGGTGCTGGCAATCCTCTTGCTGTCACTCCAGATTCCCAACATCCGAAGAAATGCATCATTGGTTCCCTTAACTCTTCTAACATGGAGGATTCTAGATGTTGCCTTCATCCT
>NW_004525003.1:383906-390701 GCF_000260255.1 Octodon degus
AGGATGCTTCAAGTTCAAATTTTAGCAATCTAAAGCAAAATATGAACATGTTAGACAAGGTAACTTAAATTTTCAGATTGGTATTTTCTAAAATGGACATGTGATATGTACCAATTTTAAACAAAAATATAATTATGTTATACTACAAACTTCTTAGCAAAGAGTATTTTGAATAGAATAAAACAAAAGCAAAATCAGGTTGAAACAAAGTTATTTCAATTCTTGTAACAGAAAACTCAAAAAACTGGATAATTAAACAGGTAATTTAATTCCTAAAACAGAAGACCCAAGAAAATGAAGAAAGTATAAGGTATCCACAATGCTTTGCACTCACAGTAGAATCACTCTTCATAAAGAATAAAAATAACCATCAAGGCTAACTTTGCAAAGGCAGGAATCTAAATGAGAAAAGCTTCCTTGAACAACTAAGACTGTGTGCCTTTAGTAAACAGGAATTTGCCACCAAACCTGTGGTAGATGCATTTGAACCACTAAAATAATGTGAAGTACTTTGGAAATGTTCAAAAATTTTTGATGGAAAGAAATCCCTGGCTCATGAGTAGGACAAGGCAATTTTCCTTTTGAAGGGTAGAATCCCACCAATTAGAAGATAATATGAGTGTCCACATTAAAAGGTATGGACAGAACTACAACAGAAATGATCATTACAAGTTTTTTTTACTGCATAATGTGTTTCACTCAGTAATTATCTGTGGGCCTTCTACCAGGATCCACTAGTGGGTACTTCCATGGGCTATAAAAACATAACATCCATACAGGGAAGCACAATCCAAGGAATAATATTATGCACCCTCACAAGGAAATACCAAAGAGGGCCAGCCAGATTGCTCAGGGGACTAAAGCACCTGTTCAGGCAGAGTGCAGGGACTGAGGTTTGATCCCTGGCATGCTGTGCCAGCCCTGCCATTGGGGTGCACTGAGATGGCAAAGGAGACTGGGTGCGGTGGCACACACCTGTAATTCCAGTGCTTGGGAGACTAGAAGAGCACTACAAGTCCAATCTCTGCAGTGAGACCCTGTAGCCCCCATACTAATACATTTTAAAAAAGGAAGAAATATCAAAGAGAGGAAGACTTTTATAGCAATAGATCAGGACGAACTCATGGTAGAAACTGCTACTGAAAATTTACTGTTTCAAATCTTAAGTATTACTGAAGCAGACAAATATTAGATTTGAATCCATTTCTAACTGGGGAGACAGCTCAGTGGCCATGACTAAAAAAGCAAACTAAGACACATATGGTGAACTAACATTTGGCAAGGATCCCAAATATATACAATAGAGATACAATGGGATTTTCAAAAGAAGAGTATATACACACCATTTTTTTGCAGGCACAAAATGTGCACAACTTCAACTACAAGTTGTTTATTTTGTGACACAGTTTCTGGAAGCCCAAGGTCAACTGGCTCTGAGGCAGAAATAGAATAGCATGGGGACAGGGCTGAGGAAAAACTGCTCCACCCATAGAAGCAAGAAGCAGAATGTGAAGGGAGAGCCCTGAGAGAGAGTTATACCTCCAGCCCAAGGGACACACCTTCAACCAGGTGCCACCTTCAGCTAGAGAACTCATCAATTTACGAATCCACTGAAGAGTTCACCACCCACATGAAAAATCACTTCCTAAACACAGGGAGGGGATTTCACATGTATATCAAAAGGTATTTGGGGAACTGGAGCAATAGCTCCGTAGAATAAGCACTTGCCTGGCAAGATCAAGGGCCTGAGTTCAATTCCCAGTTCTGCAAAAAAAAGAAAAGATATCTGGAAAACTGTTCCCAATCAAGCAAGAAAAAGGAAATACCAGACAACCATTGCACATCACTTACAAAACTCAACTCAAAATGGATTAAAAACTTAATGTAGGACTTAAATATGTTAAATTCCTAGGAGATAACAGATAAAGGCCCCTGATATTTTTTGTCTTAGTGACAAAGTTTTTGATATAATAATAAAAGCATAGGTGACAGGAAACAAAAACAAACAAGTAGGACGGTATTAAAATAAAAAACCTCAGAACAATTAACAGTCAACCAATGAAATGGGAAAACATGTTTACAAACCATGTGTCTAGTAAGTGGTTAATATAAAAAATACTCTGGAAACACATGCACCTCAACAGCAAAGAAATCAAATAAGCTAATTACGAAATGGGCAAAAGACCTAAGCAGATATTTTTCCATATCAGACATAAAACTGACCAAGAGGTATAGGAAAAGTTGTTTAACATCACTAATCATGAAGGAAAAGCAAATAAAAAATGTAACAGGGTACTACCATATACCTCTCAGGCTAGCTATCACATACCCACTAGGTTATCAAAGGTAAGTGTTGTTAAAACTGTGAAGACAGCAGGTCTATAAATTAGAATAGTCATTATGAAAAAATGCATGGAAATCTTCAAAAAACTGAAAATCGATCTCTGGATCCAGCAATCCCACTTGAGTGCTTATCCAGGCCATTTTATTTATTTAATATTAAAAATTTTCAAACAGGTTCTCCTCAAATCATTAATCTCCAAACTCTGAAAGGCTGTGATAGGAGGATCAGGAGTTTGAGGCCAGCCTGATAAAGAGACACTGACACAAAATATAAATTGGGGAACTAGCTGGATGGGAAGCCCTAGGTCCACTGCAGCACTCCCCCATTTGGTGGATGGTGCTAAGACAGACAAACTGGAAAATATATTAAGGAAAAAAGCCAAAGAAATGAAGTTAAATGTATGTACTCAGATATAGGTAGAAGCTAAACCACTCAAACACATCCATGGTAATTTATGGTTTCCAGGTGGAGGAATGGGGAGATAAGGATCATCAAATACTAGGTATCCCACAGGAAGAACAAGTCATGTCAAAATCCATTGCACAGCACGCTGACTACAGTTAATAACAGTGACTGGTATATTTCAAAATCACTAAAAGAATGAAAGGTCCTCACTGCCAAAATAAGCCTTTAAGAATATACATATATTAATGTTACAATTAACCTCACTCTACACCCCAAAGTTATCACCAATTTACAATAAAATGTAAATAAAATCTGAGAAACATTTTCTTCACTAATATGACACTCCTACAGAATTTCAGTGTCACAGATTCACTATTCTGTGGCCCTTTTCTTGGCTACAAACCATAGTACCACAGGTACCCCAAAAATCTGAGCAGGACACCCAGGTTGAAAATGCATGTACAAGGGGAAAGGGAACTAACTGGTCTCAGGTACGTGATCAATTTAGTGGCTGAATTTGCTCGAAATTAGAGGTCACAAACTCAGTCTAGATTTTTTTTTTCGTTGTTTTGACTGCACTTGCCAGGCACACGCTTGTACAGCTGAGCTATACCCGAGGCCCTTAAACCAATGTATAAACTGCTTTTTATTCTTGTTGACTTCTGGACCCTACCGGACCCCCGTGAATAGCCATCTTTTACAATCAAAACTCACTGATAACCGCAGGTCATCATCTATGAGGAACCAGACTGCCTTGACCTGAGCAGGAACCAGGGGAGCTCTGACCCCAGGTGTGAGGTTCTGGTAGTCCGGCACCCCAGGGAGCAGAACATGGGACCGTGAACCCCAACGCCTCTGCACCAAGGCTCACGACCCTGGAGGAGACGCCTCCCTCACACACCTGGGCAGAGGAGAATTCATTCCCGAGGGCCCTGTGGACTGTGCAGTCGCAGGCAGCAAATCCCCACCCTTTCTCCACGCCAAGCCCTGGGGCTCCAAGAACCCCGTGCTGGAGGATCCTTCTTGCTCCTGGCGGCGCCTGGGGCCAGGGACACAGCGCGGGGTGGCCCCAGCCGTGGACCTCCAGAGCCCTGCTTGCCCTCGCGCTCTGCCCTAGCCTGGCCCAGGGGTACATCCATGCTCCCAGGGCAGTAAAGGCCCTGCTCTAAGGGTCCCACAATGACCTCCAGTGCTCGGACGCCCCACACACTGCTGGCTGCCCAGGCTTGTAGACCAGCAGGCCGCGCCACCCTCACGCGCCCACCCGCCAGCCAATCACAACGCCTCTTCACGCACGTGGCACACATCGACCAATGGGTACCCGAGACGGCCAGCTATGCAGCATGTGGCTCCTTGTGCTTTCTAATCAGCTCAGGACTCCTCAGATGTGTAAGGAGCTCGAGGACGCTGGTACTTGCAAAACTCACCGTGCGGGCTAACACACGTGGCTTAAGGAACAAGGCTGCAAAGGAGTGAAGGAGGTGGAGCTAGAAGCTCCCATAGCATCAGGATCACAGCCACGAGTGTGTGCATTTCCTCTAGAGGCTTCCTGATGGGTTTGATGTTCTGGGCCCAGCTCTTAGAGTCTAGTATTCTGCTGGCTCCAGCGAATTCTGTGGGCTCCAGGGGATACCAGAGAAACCCTGAGAGGAGCGGAATCTCGAGATTCTAGCTAGGTCCCACACTACACATAATGGCTGGTGTTCTGCCTATAACAGAAATCCACAGAGTACAATACACTAAACTGTAACATTTTTTTTTCTCTCATAAAACAAATGATCAGGCAGTCACTGAAGGGACTGAGACTCTGCTGTATCATCGCTACAGCTAGTCACCACACCATAAATTTACCTCGTGGAGCAACTAGCAGGTGTCATGTCCTTATTTCACAAGGGTCCTTTTTGGAAGTCCTATCCAACAATTTCTACCGGCATTTTACATACTATATGTTGTGAACTTGGCCTCACCTAGTTGTAAAATATAGTCACTACAAAGGCATATTGCTGCACAAAATGAAATCCCATTGCAAAAAAGACAATTTGTATAGACACCTAGCCATTCTGCCACATTATTTTTTCCTATTTTTTTCCAACTTTGTATGTGGTCATTATGTTCCCAAGATCAGGAAAAATAAATCCTCCCCAAGGTTTGCAGAACAATTTACTAGGCAAGTGCAGACTCTGGCAGGCACTGAGCTGGATGCTGCAAGGCCATTATTTCTGACTCCATGATATAGGTGATATTGGAAGATAGAAATCTTGCAAAACTAGAAAGAAGAGCAGCTTATAGATATCCCACAGTCATCCTATAGCAGTTGACTGTAAAGTATCAATACATGGAATTAAGGATTATAAATTTGGAGATTCATTGACAAAGGCCACATTCTCTAAAGGCAAGGATAATCAACAAGCATTATGGAGATAAATCACTGCCAGGCAAGTGCTTATTCTGTTGAGCCATCTCCCTGGCCCAAACACCTTTCTTTCTTTCTTTTTTTTTTTTGAAGGGGGGGACTGGGGATTGAACTCAGTTCCTTGCGCTTGCCAAGCAAGTCCTAATCACTGCCTTGCAGCTCAGAAAAAGGTTCCATGTAATATGCCAACACAAAAAAGATCCTCATATCAGAACACCAGTATGGTAATTTTAGGAAAATGTTGTATGTAGTAGAGTAAGAAGGTTGAAGAAGTTGATTTGAAATTTGTCTCATCACTGTGTAAAGAGCAACAGTGCTCAATCTTGAGATTTTTGACAAGAGAAAAACTAGGTTTTATGCAATTGATAAACAGTGTCCATTATACACTTGTGCTGAGTTAAGCAGCAATTTGACTTCGCAAATGACACACTGCATTGCCCACAGTCTAGGTGAAGGCAGACTTGTATAGTATAGACACTTTGACCACATAAGACATTGGTAGTTTCGGGGCTCATGGAAATGACAATCAATCTAGAAGGGAAGAGAAAAAAAAACGTTAGAGAAGACTTTCTGAACAGATGATCACTTCTGAACAGATGATCACTTTCATAACCAAAAACTAAATGCTTAGTATTAATACATTGCATGCTATTTTCTTCATAGCGGTTATTCATAGTACAACATGTAGACATGATATTGTGTCCGGACACTATTAGTACAAATCTTTCTTCTCATCAATTAAGAGAAAGTAACTGTATATCTATCCTAATTATTTTGTATGTACACATACAAAATGGGCCTTCATTTGTGTACCTTTTTTTGTAGTTTTGTCAGAGGGCAGTATTCCGTTGCCATTTAAATATTGTAGGTGCATGAATTCAGCAAAATACTCCAACATAGTCCAGTAGTCCATAACAGTGGTGAGTTTTGTGCAGGACTGGCAATGTCAGAAGTTGTTGACTTAAATCTTTTACAGCTCAGCATATTAATGTGGCTTTACTTTTTATACGTTGTTTTTATACTTTTCTGCTAAATGCTTAAGACCAAGATAAAGCAAGACCTACATAATAAGAAATGTACATTTTGCATCTGGCAATCCCAGTCAAATGCCCTTAGGGTTTACCCTGAAGCCCTGTACTACAGTTATTAGATCCTTTGTCAGTGTCAGCGATGCAGATGAGTCATGGCCATTGCTTGAGCAATTTATTCTCTACGAAAACCTGAGGGGATGTTTTCTACATGTGACTCTCTTTAATACCTAGTATTTTATGAGCAGAATATATTTGTTGGAGGAAAGAAAGCTCCATCGAAGAGAACAGTATGGGGGCCCCTAGTTGGTGGACACCAATGCCTAGTATTTTACTTTTTTTTGATTTTATTTTTATTTATTCATTTATTTGTGTGTGTGTGTGTGTGTGTGGCCAGCTCAGCCCACCAGGGGGCGTGCTGACTGGCATGTGGTGCTGGAAGGGTGAACCGCGGTCCCTAGGCTTTGCTAAGCTTGTTCTAAGTAGGTGCTTTAGACCACTGAGCCATCTCACCAGCCCCTGCCTAGTATTTTAAATGAGTACATTTTTAAAAATGTATCAATTCTTTAATTAGGTTCTTAGTAAGAAATTTAGAACATTAATTT
>NW_004525003.1:391397-391943 GCF_000260255.1 Octodon degus
TGGGACACATCTTCAGTAGGCTAGTATCTCAGCATTTTTTGAAGTTTAAACACCCAGGTCCCTCCATTCTATTCTCCATGAACTGGTTTTGTAATAGTATCAAGAACTTTCTCAGTCTTTTTTTCTTTTCAGCCTTTGATTTAGCAGCTGTTTGCTTTCTCTTGTATTCCTGTACTTTCTATGTATTTTGAAGTACACAGCAGAAAGTACAGAACTGCTAAATTTTTTCAGCTAAGTCTGGGGATGTAGCTCAGCAGCATAAGCACCTGCTTGCCAAATGCAAAGTCCTAAAATCAATCCCTGGTACTGCCAAAAGTAACAATAAATAAAAATAAAAAAATTTTTTCTTCACCTGCAGTGGATTTGCCCCTTCTTGGACTTTTCTGCCTTCACCTTACCCTTTTTAAATCATACCACTGTTGCAATTCTTTTCTTTAGTGTCTGGCTTTTCACTTTATTCACTCAACATATTGCAAGATATTGAAGCAGCTGGCAAGTGGCTTGCTGCTTGTGACTGGGCCTCTCCACATTAATCTTGTTACTCTA
>NW_004525003.1:392564-393066 GCF_000260255.1 Octodon degus
CTATAATCCTGGCCAAAAGTCTTGTCAATTTTACTGTGAGTTTAAGTTGACCTAACATAATTATTTCAACTCTTTCTTAGGGAGGTGCTCATAATAAATCTACATAAACATTTCTACAGCATTTCTTCTAACATTTCTATTGTATTTTCAAACTTTCAGTCTATCTGTAATTTTTATACATTACTATTCATTTCATAGTTACACATTTAATTTGTTTTTAAAAAATTAAGTCTGTGGCTGGCAAGATAGTTCAGCTGTCCAAAGCACCTGCTTAGGCAAGCTTAGGGACCACAGTTCCATCCCCAGCACCACATGCCATGCCAGCCCTGCCGCAGGATGGGCTGAGCCAGCCACAAACAAAGGAAGTCTGTGTTTAACTTCATAAAACTACAAATTATTAAAACAACATAATGTTTTACTCTTGTACACTTTGGGTAACATTCAAATAAGGTTAAATGTATCTATTCTCATTCATCATTTCTTTACAGTGAAATAATTCTAA
>NW_004525003.1:393806-394833 GCF_000260255.1 Octodon degus
TTTATTGATAAACAAATGGAAATGAGACAGTTTCAAATCAAATTGGTAGGACAGTTTCAATAATTAAAACATTGCATACATTCTTCCTAGTGGTTAATTGCTGTACAAAATGTGGATATGATATCCTATTTACAAACACTATTAGAACATATCACTCTGTTCATTAAGAGAATGTAACCGTATATCTATCCTAACCACTTTGAATACACAGATACAAAATGGATATTTATCTCTATAAACTTTTTGGTTAAGTTCCATTATATTAATATTATAGGTGTGTAAACTCAGCAATATATTCTAAAAGAGTCCACTAGACCATAATAGTATTGGATCTTCTGCTTGAGTAGCAATGCCAGAAATTCTTGAACTGAGTCCCCTACAACTCAACCTAACAGCATGGCTTTACTTCTTATATTTGGTTTGTATACTTTTCTACTGGATGGTTAAGACCAAGGTAAAGCAGGACCTACGCAACAAGACTTGTAGCTTTTGGGTCTGATAAGGTCAGTGAAATCCCCTTGGAATTTATCCTGAGATCCTGTACCTCAGATTGTAGAACCTTTGTCAGTGTCAGCCATGTGGATGTCAGGGCCATTGCTTGGCCAGTGTGCTCTCTGTGAAAGCCTGAGAGAATATTTTGTCTCCATGTGATTCTCCTTTGGCATACTCTATATCATTGATCACTTTCCTCTTTTGACCCCTATTCTCCTTGATTAGAAAATTTGGGACACTACTTAGTTACATAACGTTACAGTGCAAGTTCTCAAATGTCCTGAGTCTTAAATGACCTTAAAACGCTAGGTCCAAAATGTTGGCTTTCCTTGCAGCCCTCCTTTTTCTCTAATTTTGGTCTGCAAATTTAGGTTGTTCACCATCCAGAAGACAAGCTTATTGTTATTACCATACATCTTAGGCTGTTAAGCTTATCCTCCCTATCTGTCTGCATATAAAACATCTTAGGCATAGTATGGAACAGGTATTTTTCATCAAGTATTGATATGTTGAAATTTAAGTCCCTACAGAATAT
>NW_004525003.1:401359-402393 GCF_000260255.1 Octodon degus
ATAAAAAAGTTAAAACAGTATTAAAACTCAATTTGGGTGAGGATGCTTGGCAAAACTGTGAAAGCAGATGGGGCCAGGGAGATGGCTCAGTAGAATAAGGGCTTCTCTGCCATGTGCAAGGGTCTGAGTTCAAACCCCAGTTCTTCCAAAAACAAAAACAAACAAAAAATAAACTGTGAAAGCAGAGAAATAACAGCATGTATATAAATGATTTTCTATATTTGTATTGCTGAAGGTATATGCAGGGGATTTAAATGGTAGAAATCACTAAGAATTATTGGAAGCTGAAAATCTTGTATGTTACCAAATTTAGTCAAACTTCTCATATTACTACCAATATAGCAATGAATGTAACCCTAATCCTAACCCCTAACTCTAACAATTAAAGATAACCAAACGCTGTCAGCAAAACTCTTAACTTCTAACTCTAACCCTATTTTAAACAAAGCCCTAGCAATAAAGCATGATGTAGTTGTCTCAATGACTCAAACAATAACACACAAATCTAACTGTAATCCAAACATAACTATAATCATAACACAGTAGCTCTAAACCAGGACCTAACCCCTACACATACCCTTAAGTCATAACCCTTCATGGAACACTGAGCCTTTACCTTAAACCCTGACTCTGAATCCTAAACCCTCAGTCTGACTCTAACATGTAATTCAAACTCCAACCCTCACAGTAAAGCTTAACCCTAACATCTAGTCCTGAACCCTAACATCTAAAGCTAATCCTGAGTGATCTGGGTAGGGTCTATCTGTTTCTTTGGGTGATAGCTAAGCCCTGGCCTACCTGGGGAGGGTGTGTCAAGTGCTTTTATGTCACTGTGTTTTTCTAGTTGTGTACTGGTGGGGGTCGGGTTAGCCAGCAGCCCCTGGGCTGTTTGAAGTCCAGTATGAGGAAAGTTCAGTTAAGGAGACGCCAGCCAATGAACTCACTTCCTTCATGATGAGGTAATGCTCAGAACCCTATTGTTAAGTAGCACATAACAGAACTAACTGACGCCTGCTCACTTGTCTGGAGACATA
>NW_004525003.1:403745-407687 GCF_000260255.1 Octodon degus
CAGGTGCTGGATCTGCTATTGAAAAGGTTGGTGCACCATCTGGTAGACAAGGGGCGCTCAGCACCATCTGGATTCACTCAATGATCTAGTTTGTTGTGTGGAAACTGAGGTGCTCATACAAGGACCTATACACTCTGGTCAGGACCAAAGGAGCCTGAGAATGCCTATTCTGGGCGTGTTGTATGCATGAGTTACCCAATATCATGCTTCCTTTGGGTGTTACAGTCCCCTTTCCTTAACACACAGAAGCCCTCTGTTTTGTTCCTCCCTTACATGAAACTCGGAGCACATTCACCATCTGTAAGGAGGCCTCAGGACTCCACTTGGGAGCCTCCTGCCTTGGATGCAGGCAGAATGGAAAGCCTGAGGGTATACTGAAGGGGCTGGGACCTGAGGAGATGTCTGAGAAGATGGTTTGGTTCACTCTTGGCACACACAGATATGACCACATCATCGTATATAGGCATGTTCCTGGGTAACTAGCCAATTCAGAGCTAATGAAATTACCTTCTCTCCTAGGCTTTATTTATGTGTTAGTGTAGAGACACAAGAAGACAAAAGCCATTAGACTTTAAGGTTGGTGGGTTACCAGCCTCTCAGGTCCATGGGCTCACTCTTCACTAACCAAAGGAAGCCATTCACTTTTGGGAAAGAGAGAGGGGCTTTCTTCAAATCTCACTAAAATGGAATGGAGGTGCTGCCTTGGCCTCCAATCATCAAGTTACAATGTCTTTGTGTGCAAGGCCTTTCATTGGAAGGTAGAGAGGGAAGAGGGTACCAAAAAAAGAGGACAACTCTTCAGGCTTGCTTCCTGGCTCCTAGATACCTCCAATCTCCTCCTCGTTTCTGGAAATAAAATGAGACCTGAACAGCTGGGGCACTATCTGTGTGTTCCATCCTTTTGTCTGTGTTATGGAGAAGAGGGGGTGGCAGTTAAGTCTTCATCTTGAGCAAGTGTGGAGAAGCCTGTTGTCCCTAAGCAAGGATGCTCACACCTAAAGTACTATTTTATTTTGCTGACTACAGATGTGATAGTCTAATGGCCTCTGTGTATGGTCAAAGCCTCCATCACTCCAGCAAGAGTGGCACATCACTGGATGTGGATCAACTGAAAAAGTGAGTAGGCTTTGGTTCAAGAGGAAGCTCCTGTGTCCACAGCGGGAAACTGTGGATCTGTGATATGGAGGTGGGCAAACATCAGCTCCTGTACTTGGCTTTTTTCCTGAAGGGCTGAGGTCTGGGGCTTCTTTTGACAGAAGAGAAAATAAAAGCAGTGGGTGGTGTCCTAGACCAGGGAACAGAGGGGAGCTCAGGGTTTTGTGCCAAGTCTTGTGAAGATCCATCCCCACCAGAGACCATTCCAACTATGTGTGCCCACCCCTCACTATGGTATAGTGGCTGCTTTGGGAGCGGCAAGCTCATACCTGGTCATGCTACTTTGGCAGCACTTTCTAGGCAACTTGGTAAATGAAGGGGTTGGCTGCACCCCCCAGTAGGAGTGTGGTTGGAATGAGAAGACCCATAGGTGCCTTAGAGATAGAAGCAGCCTGGTAGCATGGATCACAGGTTGAAGCGTGAACAGAGCCATGGTGGGTGGGAGCAAAAACCACTGAAGTGCTTACCTTCCAGTGAATAGGGGAACCCCATATTCCACAGAGTAGTGCATGTGGCTTCTTTGAAGAAAGGGACTAGCTGATCTATGGCTCCTTCTAGTGGAGGCATCCTGTAGTGTGGTTGAGTTTCCTGACATTGTCCACCCATCTGCCCTCAGTTCCATCTCTACCATCTTTGGCATGTGGCTTGAAAACTATGCAGACCAGTTCAATCAGCCACCGGAGTTCGCATGCCTTAAGCAGCTCCTGGAGTATGTGCAAGTGTACTGCCTGGCTCAGACTTTGAGCTCCATGTGTACCTTCTCCTGACGCAGATGGAAGACAAGGAGACCAAGAGAGCCATGACTGAGTGTGAGGAGGGCTGGGATGGGTTCTCCAGAGCACAACAGGAGAGTGTGCTGGGTCCAACAGGAGTAGACTGCTGGGTGGGATAGATGAGCTCAAACATGAGCCTCAGGCCCCTCAGGCAATGAAACATCATCTGAGCATATCTTCTGTTTTGAAATCAGGGTTGGATGATTTTTGGGTAGGCAGAGAATGTTTCAGAGCAAGTCAGAGATTTTGGCCACCTTTTCTCTGGCACCATCACCAGATCTGGATCCAACTGGAGAGCGAGAATCAGCTCCAGCAGCTGCTTCCAAACCAGAGGCAAATCCACAACCCATGCTGGAGTGAGAGTTAGCTTTACTCATAGCTCCATTGTCACGTATACCCATAAAGCCACCTCGGTCTATATTTATAAAGAAGAAAGAGACTACATGTGTGAATGGGGAGCTGGAGCCAGGCAGAGGAGGGCCATTTGTACCAGTGGTTCCACTCTGGACTGCACCCATGAATATGAAATGCAGGGTGAGTGGAGGAAAGCTTCACAGGGTACTGGTCTCTCCTGACCTTATTGTGGATCATGTTGAGGGTATATGAGAAGTAGCTGTGCACAGAAGGAAAGGCATCTGCCATCAAGAACTGCTGTTCAGGGTCATCAGTTCAATTCCTAGCTTCATCTTGTATACAACAGGGCTAGTCTTTCATAAGATGTCCTCAAAGGCAGGGAAACCAAACCAGAATATCCCATTAGGCCTGGTCCACAGTCCTGACTTCCTGAGTTCCAGAACTAATCCCTGGTCTTTGTACTTGCTTGGGATTCTGTGGTCTTAGTCAGGGCACAGTACTATTTTTAAAAATGGTACTCTCCACATTGCAGGATTCCACCCGGATGCAGCATGAGAAAAAAGCCAAGGAGTCACGGGCTGCCACCATCTGTGCCACTTTCATTCAGCTCTTGAGTGTGACCCAGAGCATCACCAACACTGTTCTCAGGCACTGCATCCTGGAAACCTTGGCCTGCACCCAGGTTTTGTGGAGTACTAGATTCCCAGGGTCCCTGGGTCAGCTTCAGGTGGGCCTTGGGGCCACTATTTACCTTCATGTGCTCGGAAGTCTGAGCCCTGAGTCTGCATAGACCTCAGACTCTCCTTCCCAGGGCTTTTGTGACCCAGTTCTCCCTGCTGACTCTCTCCTTGGGGGTAGCTGAGATCTTGAACTATCTTAGCCCTTGCTTCTCCTCTGTGGGGGCTCTATGAGGTCTGACAGATTGGGATGGGGGCCCATCCAGGGCTAAGAGCTCAGCATCCCTCATAGAGTCTTCTTCCTCAGGAGAACCACAGATTCCGGAGGAATCATTCCTCCCTCCCAGGGCTTGGAGTCAACACCATCCAGGGACAGATGGAGACATGGAAAGAATTCTGCAGGAGGCTGCTCCTCTCCCTTAGAGCTCTGGGTGAGCCAGCTCCATGAACTGCACAAACTATATGCAGAACTTGTCCTTGAAAGTAGAAATGTATACAATGTGTTTTATAAACATCCCCCAAACTTAAAATAAGAAATATGTTGTTAGAAAAGAAACTAAACAAATGAAAGACAAGTTACTAAATAGGGAAATTAATATGTTGAGGGTGACTGTGGTGGGGCAGCCCTGCGATTGGACTATGCTGAGGAGAGACTGAAGCAGGAAAATCAGAAGATTCAGCTCAGTTTCGCAATTTAGTGACCGAGTGAAACCCTTAAAAAACGTGAAATTCACCATAATTAGACATTAAAGAAAAATAGTTAAAACCCATTAAAAAATGCAATTAAAAACCATGATGCTTTGTAGCCGAGGCCTACTTGAATAGCTAACATGAAATTACTAGTTGCCTAATGCAAGGTTGGATGACAGGAAATCATGTCTGTCCTCCACTGCTGGTGAAGAAGTACATTTCCTAGTTCAGAGCCAGACTTGGGCAGTGGAATGGGAGAGAGCTGCAGTATCAGTGTGTTTTTCTAAAGTACT
>NW_004525003.1:407946-408422 GCF_000260255.1 Octodon degus
CTGCATTGCTTCCCTCCCTTCCCTCCAAGCTGATATTCAGCATAGGGCCCTTGCACTGAATGTAACCCTAGCCTGTTTTACATTCTTGAGAAAGGGCCTCACTGAGTTGCAAGATTGCCAGCCAGAATTCAGATGCACAGCAGTTTTCTAGGGTTGGGAAGGTTCCTCCCTTATTTCTTAGGACAGACCTGGTTTAAACTGATGTAGTTAGGTGTGGGACATGGCTGTTTCTCACAAACACTCTGGAAAAGGTGACATGATCTATAAACATAGTTCAGGGTACCCCCAATCTCCCTATGTAAGATTCCAGATTGAACCCTTCTCCCTGGAACTCACACTTGCAAATGCTGATTATCAGGAGAGCTGCCAGGGGAGCCTAAATTCTTTTCTTGGAAAGGCGGGCAGGTTACTACTGTGCAGAGTGTTGGGGCTGGGCTTTAGGAGATGCCCCTCCATTAACTCCTGCCACTTCTCAT
>NW_004525003.1:418372-419488 GCF_000260255.1 Octodon degus
CTTTTGTCATTGTAAGTGTATCTCTTTTTGTATTTTTATTGGGCTAAATGTGACAGAGACTTCTGGTTCTCCTGAAAATCAGAGAATTTGAGTGATCATCCCATCATGACCACAGTGACCTCTGGGCAAATGGCTTTCTCCTCTTAATAGGACATGTTCTTTCTACCTGACACATTTCAATTCCAGCCCTTCCTTACAGTTTCATTATCTTCCTGGTCACTCTAGGCAAATGTATTTATTTGGGTATGAATGAGTCCTAGCTATTGGCACATCTCATTTTACTGCGTTACTAAATCACTTGCTTGGTTCTGCTGTACACACTCATCCTATCCATTCAGTTCAGAACTATAGCCTCTGCTCCCGGGAGCAGCATTCCAGAACCTTATTGCTCTCAATGCTCCCCTGCAGCCCTCCTTTCCCTCTCAGACAAGAAATAGACACCCTATGCCCTCCTCTTTATCCGTGTGCTTACAGTTTGGTCTCCTTGCTCAGAGTGGTTCCACAGTTACCTGACAAACAAGCAGATGTGGAGAGGCTGGGGATATGCCTGTCATCTATAACCTTACTTACATATCTGTTGTCATTTTCTCTGAAGGATTATCCATTAACAAGAAAAGGTGTAAAACTAAACACCTTTGTTCTTATACTTTTTTGCTTCATTGTCACCACAATACTTTCATCTGAAGTTCTGCTACATCAGTTATAATGAGGCCAGTAGAAGGGAAGGGAAAGAAAGTTCTCCCAGTCATTGTAGCTTATTCTTGACTTATTTTTATTGCAACGGTATGTAATAATTTCAGATAAAGATTTCTAAAACATGATTATACAATAAAGACAGTAACATATTACACTGGCCACTTTAGCATTTACATATGGAGGGGAGCTTGCTCACTTGGTTGCCTTCCACAGAGTTCCTTAAAAATTTCCTAAGTGTACTTCCACAAAAATACATTTTTATTTATTTTTCTAGTAAACTCGTTTTTAAATGGGCACCAATTAAAATTTCTTTATATTTTGCCAAGTATGAAGGTAATTTTTTTTGCAAACATCCCTAAAGCAAATTAATGGAGTTAAATCTATCCATGGTTTCACACTGAGGCCTAAGCTCTCTGAATG
>NW_004525003.1:420765-421271 GCF_000260255.1 Octodon degus
CATCTCATCTTCAATAACTATATCTGTTAATCCCAGCAGCAGATTTGATGATAAAAATAGAAAAAATATCAATCATTGTTAATCAGCTACTCTTCCTTAATTTTATTGAGAAACAAGTAGCAATGAGAAAGTTTCATAACTGATGAGTAAGACAGTTTTAATAATTACTAATTAGTGTATAGTTATGTTTGTAGTGGTTATTCATAGTGCAAGATACAGACATGATATCCTGTCCAAACACCATTAGTACAAATATTTGTTTTCACTGAATTAAGAGAAAGTAGCTATATATTTATCCTGTTTTGTGTATGCAGATACAAAATGACCCTTCATTTGTATCCCCTTTTTTCATTATTTTTGTTGGAGATGGGTACTCTATTGCCATTTAATTATTGTAGGTGTGTCAATTCTGCAAAAGAATCCAATATAGTCCAGTAGTCAATAATAGTAGTGGGTTATTCATAGGAATCAGCTACTTTTGTTTTGATAATGTGTAATGGATATAT
>NW_004525003.1:421560-423122 GCF_000260255.1 Octodon degus
AACTCGGAAATTTCGAAATAATCTCAGAAAGCACTCAAATAGTTTGGGACAGTTTTTCTTGATGCTGCCCATGATAAGATGGAATGTTCTGAGAATAGTGTGATAAGGTTCATGTAAGCAGGACATGGCCAACAGCTTAAAAAGTGGAATTCAAGTGCATTCTGAAGAAGCCATTTTAGTACAGTCTTCTCTTGACAAGGTTGAACTGCTCATAGATTCCTTAGAGAAGATTTCAAAATAATCATCAGAGTGCAGTAGGAAAGTTTTTATAATGGAATAATTTTAGATATAGAAAGATGAGCCATGCACTAAGCTACAGTCCAAATGGATCAAAGATTTAAATATTAAAAGAGAAATACTGCTTCTCCTGGAGGAATATGTACGTAGAAATCTTGAAGACACTGGGGCAGGTAGAAAGTTTATGAACAAAAAGCAAACTGCACAGGAAATACTTCAAAGTATCAAAAACTGAGATGTCACATTTTTGAAGTTTCTGCACTTCAAAAGAAAGCTCCAACTCAGGATATATGAGAACTTGTACTGTAACATCATGTAACTCTAGTGTCCCAAATTTTCTGAACAAGGAGATTATGGGGCCAAAGAGGAAAGTGATCGATGATTTAGAGTGTGCCTAAGGAGAGTCACATGGAGAGAAAATATTCTCTCAGGTTTTCACAGAGAGCACATAGGCCAAAAATGGCCATGACTCATCCACATGGCTGGCAATGCCAAAGGTTCTACAATCTGAGGTAGAGGATCTCAGGATAAATCCTGAGGGTATTTCACTGACCTTATCAGAAACAAAAGTTACAACTCTTGTTGCATAGGTCCTGCTTTACCTTGGTCTTAACCATCCAGCAGAAAAGTGTAAAAATGAAGTATAAGAAGTAAAGTGATGCTGTTATGTTGAGCTGTAGGGGACTCAGGTCAACAATTTCTGACATTGCCAGTAAAGTGGAAGACCCAATACTATTATGGACTACTGCACTCTTTCACAATATTTTGCTGAGTTAACACACCTATAATATTCAAATAATGGAACTTAACAAAAAAAGGGTATATAGATGAATGTTTATTTTGTATATGTGTATTTGAAATGTTTAAGATACATATATAGTTGTATTCTCTTAATGAATAGAAGGATTTGTTCTAATAGTGTTTGTAAATAGGATATCATTTTCATATCTTGTACAGCAATTAACCACTAGTAAGATTGTATACAATGTGTTAATTATTGAAACTGTCCTACCAATTTGGTTTGAAACTGTCTCATTGCTATTTGTTTCTCAATATACCTATTTGGCATGAAGAATGTTAGCTGCACAGTTGTTTGGTGTACAGTGGTAATGGCCTTAACCAAGGTCCCACTGATGTCCCTGCATATGGAGCAGCTCATTCCAGATATTGGACACTAGCGCCCAAGCCACCATGAAATGCTGAAACAAAAGCAGGTCCTGGAGACTAAGGGCTGGCAGAGTAACAAAAATCAGCTGCCATGTCTTTTTGACATTAATGCACTGGGAGGGAAGTCATTCAAATGTGATATTATTTTAATTTAATTG
>NW_004525003.1:424307-425475 GCF_000260255.1 Octodon degus
CTGGACATAGTCCCCAATGTGGTCAGCCACCTCAGGTGCAAGGCGCTTCTCTCCCCCCATCTCATTCTTCACATCCTGCCAGGATATCTTGTCCAGCTTGTCCACTGAGGAACAGATGGTATGGAACTTGCTATCAGGACCACCACAAATTGTGAACATCCCATCTAGGATGGTCTTTGACCTTGAACAGGAAGTCTCCTATCTGAAGCAAACTCAGGAACTCGCTCATGATCTTCACGCACTCTGAATCAGGGATCATAGGGTCGGTCAAATTGCCCAGCAATGTCAAAATCACACTGGTAGAATTCCTGGGATAGGCCACAGGTCATGGCTGGGTTATCTTGCTGATACACCTTTGCTGTATGGTAGGGTTTAATGTTGGTCAGTTTATTCATTGGTAAATACTGAGCAATAGGAACAGTGAGGTCATAAGGAAGGGACAGCAGCTCCCCACCCTTCAGGTCATAGATAAGCTTAGAGTCTTCTCTATACTTTCTGGTCAGGGTTTCCTTTAGTTCAATTACTTCTGTACCATGGTGTTTGAAGCAGTGGGTGATGACCTCAAAGGCCTTCTCCCTAACTGCCATGTGCCAGGGACTATAGTCTCTTGTGCCATTGGGGATTTTGAACACAAACTTCTGTTTGCTTTCATCAGGGCCCAGCTGTGCCTCTAGTTTCAGAAGTTTTGCCACTTCTTCCTCAATGTACTGGGCGTCGGCCTTCTGTTGCTTGAGGCTCCGCAATGCTCTTCTTGAAGTCGCACCAGCTCGTACAGTGCAGCATGATTTGCCATACCGAGGGCCAAATGGAATGCTCTCTATATGCACCAATGTGTGGAGACTCAGCCAGAGAAAAAAGTTTCTTTGAAAATTATATGCATGTTTTAGATCATCTACAAATACTCGTAAGATATTGTCAGAAGACTAAATATTGTACAGTCAAAATTTCAATAGCATAGAAGATTATTTGATGAACTTTATTTTTTATTTTTTTCACAGATAACTTTTTAAAATTAATTTTATGGAGAAACACCAATGAGACAGTTTCAAAGCCAATTAATAGGACAGTTTCAATAATTATATTGCATATTGTTATCTTCTTAGTGGTTATTCATAGTACAAGAAGCAGACAAGATATCCTGTCCAAATACTATTAGTACAAATCTTTC
>NW_004525003.1:426921-427431 GCF_000260255.1 Octodon degus
AGTAGGCATTAATAAGTGGTTGCAGTTAGTATTTCTTCTCTGTTGAAATTAATAGAACTTTTGTGTATGTTTGTCATCTATTAAGAGTCCTTTAGCCAGAGTCCAGGGCTGTCAGTGTAACACACTCAAGCACGGCCTGTGCAGACTCTCTGGGGTCATAGTCTACAGAGAATGAAAAGCTACTGAAAGGAATGGTGTCCATCGGTCAGCAGCAAAGATGCTTCTGGGGTAATCATTCAGAATTTCTTAAATCCTAGTGGCTTCTCAGAAGCCTCTTCTTAGTCTCTAAGAAGATAAGGACAAAGTCACTCAGGGCACTGTAATTCGTAACCCTCATTTAAAGTCTCCTACAAGTTTGCTAGACTGATGACATTTTTCCACAAAAACATTAGAGGGTGACAGATAGCATCCAATATCTTGATTGCTACAATGGTACCAAGGTAAACACATAAGTCAAAGCTTATTAAATTGTATACTTTAAAATAGTGTAATAAAATGGTATTTGAAAAT
>NW_004525003.1:429743-431105 GCF_000260255.1 Octodon degus
GAACACTAAGGATATCTGGCTTCAGGTGGTAAAGGATGTCTGGTAGCTTCACCAGAGCCAGGCCTATGGACTCTCCCATGGCTGCTTCATCCTCCCCACTCACAATTATGTGAAGCTTGGTATTAAGGTCAAAGTCATCTTGCGCGAAGATGCAATATGTGTTTCCAGAGTCATCTATTAGGTGAGAGGCAACTAACACCACTTCATGTTGAAAGAACTCTGTTTCTGCTTTAATGCCAAACATGCCTGGGTCAATTTTTCTTAATAATGAAAATACTTTATTCTTTTTTAAATTAATTTTATTGAGAAACAAATACCGATGACACAGTTTCAAAACAGGTTAGTAGGGCAGTTACAACAATGAATACATCCCAGTTGTTGTCTTTGTAGTGGTTATTCCGAGTAAAAGATTCAGCCATTATATTCTGGCCAAAAACTGTAAGTACAAATCTTTCTTTTCATTGAGTTAAAAGAAAGTAGCTGTATATCTATCCTATCTATTTTGTAGATACATATACAAAACGATCTTACATTTATGTCCTCTTTTTCTGGTTAGTTTTGTCAGAGATGGGTATTAAATTTGTATTTAAATATTGTAGATACATGAATTCAGCAAAATAATTCAATATATTTCAGTAGTCCATAATTGTAGTGAGCTATCCATAGGAATGGTAACGTCAGAAGTTCTTGACTTGAGACTTTTACAGCACAGCATATTAATATGCTTTTACTTTTTATATCTCATTTTTATGCTTTTCTGCTGGATGGTTAAGACCAAGAACAAGCAAGACCTGTATAACAAGAAATGTAAGTTTTGTATCTGCCAAAGTCAATCAAATACATTCAGGACTTACCCTGAAATTCTGTACTGTAAATTGTAGATTCTTTGACAGTGCCAGCCACGTGGATGAGTCATAGCCATGGCTTGACCAATTTGCTCTCTGTGAAAGCCTGAGAGAAATGTTTCTCTCCATGTGACT
The DNA here is from genome assembly GCF_000260255.1 of Octodon degus. NCBI lineage: Eukaryota > Metazoa > Chordata > Mammalia > Rodentia > Octodontidae > Octodon > Octodon degus. Next base: position 430,724 of record NW_004525003.1, read on the forward strand.
CCCCTTAGGCACATTTAACATCATCGATCACTTTCCCCTGTGACCCCAATAATCTCCTTGATCAGAATATTTGGTACACAGCTGAATTACAGGATGATACATTACAGGTTCTCCTATGTCCCTAGTCCTCACTGACCTTGAAAGTCTAGAGCCAAAATGATGTCTGTCGTTGCAGCGCTTTTTTTTCTAGTATGATGATTTCATTCAGTTTTGGTATATATTGTTCATCATGATGAGAAAGTTTTATTCTACTTCTATATTTTTTTCAAAGTTTTATTGATAAACAGATAGCAATGAGACAGTTTCAAATACAATTGGAAGTACAGTTTCAACAAATAATACACTGCATATATTCTTCTTAGTGGTTAATTGCTGTACAAGA
>NW_004525003.1:434738-435361 GCF_000260255.1 Octodon degus
GTCATTTTGTGTAGCACTGTCTTCTGACCTTTGTTGTAGATCTTTGCTGTAGATATATCCTTCGCACGTACTGAAGTTTAGGTGGAGCTCTACAAAGTTAGGACTTATCCAGCTGCGTCTGGCTTTGGTCTGGCTGCTGTTATCAATCCTTTCCAGTGCTGCTCTTAAGGGTGAACCTGTTGTGCCCCTGTGGCGTGATATTCTGCTCCTGGACTAGCTGGTTGAATCTATTCTCTACACTCTTCCCTGCAGAGGTTGCAGCTGCAGGATTATACCTCAGGCATGTATGCCAGGCCTGAGCTGTGCCTCGAGGGGGCAAGGTGAATTTGGAGGAAGAGGAGGCTCTCTGCACACTTACGGGACCAGGCCTAGGACTTGGTCTGGGGCCTCAGGGAACTCGGCAGAAAATCATACTCAGCATGCGTGGTGGGGGAGGCACTGCGGAGATGTGGGGGTGGCCCAAGGAGCTGGGAGAGGGTCCAGCCCACTCTGCGCCTGGGCTGGGACTGGTCCCGCTGGCGCAGGGTAGCAGGAAGCTCTCCGCACACTTACCAGACCTGGGCTAGGACTGCAGCCCTTCTTTTATTTATTTTTATTTTTTTTTCTTTTCAAAGTTTTATTGA
>NW_004525003.1:438820-440107 GCF_000260255.1 Octodon degus
TTATTCCCATTCTTCTCCATGACTTGATTTTGTCATTCTGATAGTTTCTTAAAATAGAGTTGGTCAGGTCCTAGGCAGCAGCACTCCATACAAAGCTGCATGCTGGTTTCCATCTCCTCATTTGCAATTTTGTTTCAATATTATTTTGTTCACTCCTCAAAAGAATAATTAAATAATAAGGTGAACAATATGAAAGAGATCTTCCTTTTACTGTCCATCCATTTTCATTTTTTAAAATGTTATCACCATATCTTACCTTGGGACATTTACAAAAATATAACAAGCAGTATTAATTTTTATTCCTATGGATTGAATTGTGTGTCCCTGAAGACATATTGAAGTTCTGTTCCCTGGTACATGTAAATGTGAGCATATTTGGAAATAACATTTCAGCAGATGTAATTGAGTATACATAGGTCTTGCTTTATATTGGTCTTAACCATCCAGCGGAAAAGTATAAAAATGAGACATCAAAAGTAAAATTATATTAATAAGCTGAACTCTAAAAGGCTCAAGTGAACAGCTTCTGACATTGCCAGTCCTAAGGATGACCCACTACTGTTATGGACTACTAGAGTATATTGGATTGTTTTGTTGAATTCACCTACCTACAATACTTAAAAAGCAATGGAATACCCATTCTGACAAAACTAAATAGAAAAAGGAGAAACAAATGAAGGACGATTTTCTATCTGTACATACAAAATAGGATAGATAAACAGCTACTTTCTCTTAATTAAATGAAAAGTAAGATTTGTACTAGTGGTTTTTGGCCAGCATATCATTTTGGCATCTTACACTATGAACAACTACTACCAAGACAACAATATGCAATGTGTCAATTATTGTAACTGTCCTACAAACCTGTTTTGCAACTGTCTCATCCCTATTTGTTTCTCAATATAATTAAAAACAAAATGAGAAGAAAAAAATACAATGCGATTTTATGGAATTAAGTGAATTTTTACCTTGTGAGGAGAGGGACAGTTGAATAGAGACAGAGAAAATGCCTTGAGATAGTGGAGGAAGAGAATGGTGAGATAAATCTGCAAAAGAAAAGGAATGTGAGAAGCAGAATTGCCAGCCATCAGAAGTTAGGAGGGACGTGTTAAAGACAGAAAGGTCCCACTGGGACGTTGGCTTCAGGGTTGTCTCCTATACCACAGTAACATAAATTGATTTCATTCGAAGATATATAGTATAAGATCAAAGTGAAAGTGATCTAGATCTGTTGTGCATTTTTTTTCTGGCTTGTAGACAACCATCCATTAGAGAGACAGAGAGAGA
>NW_004525003.1:441266-445191 GCF_000260255.1 Octodon degus
CTTTCACTTACTTTCTCCTTTCTTAAGGAAGCAAAAAATATGTACCTTCACCAGAATTCTGAAAGTCAGTTTGTACAGCAGTGAATGAGTAGCTTTGGCCTTTGGAATTGCAGTCACTTTCATCAGATATTTTCTTCATTCTGGATCAAGACGTGGTAAAACAGGGAGAAAAAGATTCCCAAATGCAGAGTCTTGAGTTATGAAGCATTCAGATGAATGTGTGTGAGCATGCTGCCAATCTGCCTTCTGCTGGGCTGCGATATGGTGTTGCTCTGCATGATCCCGGAAGTCCATGTTCAGAGAGAGCCTGGAGAGTGCGATGCTAGCTCCTGGATGATTTGTTGAAAATTGGTTCTGCATAAGTAATTTTCCTTTTTCTTTATCCAGCTCTGCTGCTGGACAAATATTGCAACTCTATTTTTGTTTTGAAATCCTTGTCCTGAAGAGTTTGCTGAAATCTTGTTTTTCTTCAGCTGTGCTCAGTAGCAACTGATCAGCCCTTTACTATCACCTTCTAGGAACATAGAGCCCAGCAACCACACCAAAAACCTTCCGCCTCAACTTGGTGGTGGTACACGCCTGTAAGCCCAGCACACTGCGAGGCTGAAGAAGGAGAATAAAAAGTTCTAGCCCATTCCAAGCAATTTAGTGACTTAGTAAGATCCCAAATTTTTAAAAATAGGAATGATGCTTGATTCCTTCAGGACAGCCCGGGATCAAAGGGGCTAGAAAGCAGATGCTAGAGTCCAACAAACGAATAATCAGAAATTGGCTTTGGTTGAGGCACAGAGCCAGAGGCCACGTTATGACCTGAGGGGTCAGGGCCTGTGGTGAAAGGCTGTGCCAGGGCTGAGGAGCTGCTCAGAAGGACCACGGTGAGCGGCGGGCGGCAGGGGGCAGGGGGCAGCTGGCGGGCTGAGGAGAAAGGACAGCGTGAAGACTGTGGTGCAAGGTTTGCTGGGAGGTGGCCCTCTTGGGGCAACAAGGACATAACAGGAGGTCATGGCCGGGGCTATGCCTGGTGCTCCCCAGAGCCGCCAGCTGTCCTAATTACCTTGGACACGAGGGCACCCTGGAGTCTCACAGGGGCACCAAGCCTGCCCAGACAGCCGGGTTAGGGCACAGGCACCAGCAGCGCCACCACCCCACTTCAACCTTCCTGCCCCCAAGTTTTGTGATTTTGAAATAGAAAGATAAGACAGGTATGGAATAAAAATCACGCTTCCAAAAGAGTGGAAGAGAAGAGAAGAAAGAAGTGCTGGTTACTGGCCTGGTTCAAAATCTTGCAAGATAAATTTTATTACATTATAAGGCTTAATGATAATTTTCCTTGTCTAGCAACAGTATTCTTCAAGCCAAGAAGGAATGGTCAATCTTACATGAAGTATATACTTATCTTCTTGGTTAAAGGATAAAACACGTTCATAATGAAATATTTCAACTGTTCTAATGTATAGATGCAAGGAGTCAGAAAACTTCCTGTAGGTCATCTTAGTTCTTGTTCCCTTTGCTTGAAACACACAGGGTCCCTGCTGGTGTAATCCAGCCCCTAATTCTGACATTCACAGGGCTGGTTTCCTAGCCACACCCCAGGTGATCTCAGCACAAAGGGCTTTCTAGATTTTGCAAAGAATATTGCAAAGAACCTTGAAGAATATTTAGTTTCTGCCCTAAATAGCTCATTACTGCCATTGTGCATGTCACATAACAGTAAGAAAGGAATTTGACTCTAAATTAAAAACTGCAACCAAATATGAGGGTGAGAGAACTTTGGACACTGAAAATGGAAAAACAGCTTCAAACAGAAGGAAATTATTTCATGGATGCATGTGTTGTATGAAAGAATCGAAATAACTCCAATCATTTCATTGCTATTTTATTTTTTTCTCATTAAAATGAATACAAAATTAAAAAGAGAGTGGCTGGCAAGATAGATCAGTAGAATAAGTCCTTGACTGGCAAGCACAAGGTCCTGCGTTCAATCCCCGGTTCTTCCAAAAAATAAAAAGTAAAAAATAAAAAGAGAAATAACTCCACTGTATATCAAATCACACTTTCTTTATGTACTACCAATTGTGGTGGTGTAAACATTTGTGTGTATGTATCATTACGATATGATGCTTTTAACTCTTTTGAAGGGATATCAAAGTGTGAGTGAAATGAACGCCTCCCTTGCAGAGGCTACCACTGAGGTCTCTGGCCAGTGTTGGTTCCCTGCATGCACAAGCATGGGGAGTATCTTTACAAACCTCTTTGAGGGCCTTTTTGGCATAAAATAGATGAGTATTGCCATAGGGGGCTTGGATGCTGGCGGCGAGACGATGATTGTTTATAAACTGAAGTTTGGTGTAACTGTGACCACTATTCCTACCATAGGTTTCAGTGTGAAGGTTGTTGAAGAAAAGAATATGAGCTTCACTATGGGGATGTGGGTAATCAGGACAAGATTCGACCACTGTGGCACCACTACTTCTGGTACACCCAAGGCTTGGTCTTTGTGGTGGACAGCAATGAGAGAGTGTGTGAATGAGGCCTGTGAGGAGCTCATTAGGATGCTGGCTGAAGACTAGCTTGGGGACGCTGTCCTCATTGTGTTTTCCAACAAGCAGGACCTCCCCAATGCCATGAATACAGCTAAAATCACAGAAAGCCTGGGTTGCATTCTCTGTGCCACAGGAACTGGTACATTCAGGCCACTTGTGCCACCAGTGGGGATGGGCTCTATGAGGGATGGGACTGGCTCTCCAATCAGCTCTGTAGCCAGAAGTAAACCAGAACCCCCTTCACCTCATTTCCTCTTCTTCTAAATTCTCCACTTTCCTCTCATGTGGCAAATGTTGTGGCTTTGTGGTCCTGAGTTCCATAAGTTGTCTCCATGTGTTGGTTACAGTGTGCAAGCATGTGCAGACATAGCCTGCAGCAGGGTTTTATTTAATATAAATAGTTTCTGTTTCCACAGAGGCAGTTTCTGGTACTCCTGTGCAATATGATGCAGCTTTTTTACCGTAAAGAAAAAACCAACTCACTGTTAGTTCTGAGAAGGGATTTGGATGCAGGGACACCTGGCCCGCAGGAGCCATGGAGCTATACATTGGTGTCTGGATCCATTTGGCGGTTGGTGTATAACCCAAACTCTGTGCACTTTGAAAAACAGTTGCAAATTACAAGGTTAGGAGAACACTTGAACACACAGAAGGGAGACTAATCTTAGTGCGGTTCAGCCTGCTCATCAGATCAGCTGTTCCTCTGGGAAATCCAGAGATGAGACAAAGGAATGCCATCCAAGCAATGGTCGCAGTGGAGACCCTGTGGCCCGCCTGTCTTAAGGTCATCCGCATTCCATAACATTGTGCTTGTGCTCATGCTCACATGGTCAACTTGGGATAGCAGGGAGATTTATAGGGGCACGGGGCCCACTCTCCCCCTCAGTCAGTGTGCAGCTGAAGTGGCAGCCTATTCCTGATGCCCACTTGAGACTTACGTTTGTCTAAGTCTGGGTCTCACCAGTAGGAGTGAGTGCAAGCTGGGGTGGTTGGTTCATTCCAGAGCACAGTCCCAGAGTACCCCCACCTCCATGTGGGAAGTAGCTTCCTCCCTCAGCCTACAAAGGTCCATTTTGCCATCAGAAAAGATGACCTCTGCTGTTTCTTTTGTATTTTGATAGTCTCTGAAGGAGCTGGAGCTATTAAATTTGCTGTGAGAAAGTTCAGAACTGGTTTATTTGGTGCTGTGGAACTCTTACTGCTTTCAATACACAATCAGTAATGAATCGTTTCATATACTTGTTTTCTTTTCTTTTTCTTTTTTTTTTTTCTCAAAGTTTTATTGACAAACAGATAGCAATGAGACAGTTTCAAATCATATCGGAAGGACAGTTTCAACAAATAATACACTGCATATATTCTTCTTAGTGGTTAATTGCTGT
>NW_004525004.1:0-721 GCF_000260255.1 Octodon degus
CATCGTGCCTGCAGAGGTGGAACTCAGATATCAAAGCCTGAGACTGCCTTTATATTACCTGATAGAGAAGAGTGGCATTTGGTCCAGATTATGTAATTGTCTCATTTCACCTCCTAAGCATAGACTCCATCATGAACCTTCCCTAGATTGCAACACAGTAGTCAAAGTGGGGGAGGCCTCTGGAATGATATACAATGTGGGCTGCCAGGTGTTGGTGACATGTCAGGAAGGGGTACCATGGGGCTGAGCATTGGTGGAGGCAAAACATAAACCCTAATCCCTAAAAGACTTGAATATTTATGTGTCTGAGCATCTGAGTTCTGGATTTCGCATCCCAGATTCGCCAGGACCTTGCAGATGTGAATTTTAGGGTGGATACTAGAATCTACAACTCTGCATTTCATTTGGTTGAAATAGAGAGTATGTGGATTTTGGAGTCCTTGATTAGGAGAGGTCTAAGTTTAAGGGACTCATGGAAAGATTGCACAGTTATGGATATGAGAGGATCATGGTGTGAAGACCCACAAGTGTTCATAAAGTCTTACTGGAAGGGGAAGTGTATGGTAAACGAAGAGAGTCTATTTTTTAAAAAGTATTTATTTGGTACAGGGTCTCAATATGCAGCTCAGACCCTAATGATTCTCCAGTCTCAACCTCCCTAGTCTTGGGATTATAGGTATGCGACCCTCCCCACCAGTTTTTGTGGCCCACATTGTGTGCC
>NW_004525004.1:1781-3209 GCF_000260255.1 Octodon degus
AGATGGCATTCAGGGACTACAGTGACCTGATTTTCACTTATTTTTCTTTTCTTTCTCTGGTGTATATCCTTGATCAGTACTCCATTGTGCATATGTACCACATTTGTTTGGCTGATCTATTGGAGGACACATATGTCACTTCCAACATTTACCTGTTTTGAGTTGTGCCACTATAAACATGGTAATTTTTTAATGCAGTATCATACTCTTTCAGAAAGATACTTAGAAATGGATTGACTGGTTCCAATAGAATTTCTACTTTGTGTTTTGAGGAATCGCCATACTGATTTTCATAGTGTGAATGCATTCCCACCAAAAGTGAAGATGGGTTTCTTTTTTCCTACAGACACCAACATTTGTTTTAACTTAATTCAAATTTAATTCTTGATGGCTGCTATACTTTGTAGAGTGAAATGAGGGGCATGTGGCATCGTTGCAAATAGAACTACATAAGACATAAAAAATTACCATGTTGAAAGCACACAGTATTAATATGGAAAATTTTGACACAGTAAGATTTAGCATAAGAAAATATGTACAGTTAGAGAAAAACTATCAATGTGGGTTAAATATATGATTTTCCTACCTTGAATGGAATTAGGTAACAATGGTTAGCCTTTCTTCAGTGAAATTTAATTTGTGCTTTGGAAATTACTAATGAAGTTATTGAAACCAGAGGCGAAGAAGCACAAGGGCACTGAAGAAAATTAAAGAAACCAGAATTTTAAGAAACACATGTAGATAAAAAAGAAAACACAAAACAAAACATGTCCAAACTTGCATAACTATATCTGTTAGTCTGAACAACAGATTTGATGATAAAATTTATAATATACCGATACTTGTTCATCAGCTATTCTTGTTTTAAGGGCTCGTCAGATAGCTCCGTAGATTAAAGTTTCTGCTTAGGAAGATGCAGGGGCAGTGATTTGACCTCGTGCGTGCTGAGCCCACACCCCACCCCACACCCGTCGCCTCGAAGCATGCAGAGAGTTCGAGTGAGATTGGGTATAGTAGTGCATATCTGTAATCTCAGCCCCTGGGAGGCTGAAAAGTTGAGGATCACTAGGAATCTTATCCGTGTAATAAGACACTGCAGACTCTCTACTAAATACATTAAATAAAATCAACTATTCTTGCTTTAATATCTATAACATATATATTGTTGTATGCTACACTATTTCAGTGTTTATTTTTCTCTTTCTTGCTATTGTTTTTACTCTTCAAGATAGAGGAAAATTATAATGAAAATAAAAAAATAATATCCATAATAAAAACATAACTCCAACATTTCATGTACATCTTTATTGCAGTTTTTTTCCCCAAAATTTTATTGAGAAATAAATAGAAATGGGACAGGATCAAACCAAATTGGTAGGACAATTTCAAAAATTATCACATTGCATACCATCTTCCTACTGTTTAATT
>NW_004525004.1:4523-6173 GCF_000260255.1 Octodon degus
AAATCTTCTGGAGATTCTCAGGATCATTGCCTTGCCCATTTTTTACATATAAGTATATGGTTTGTCACTGTCATTTTTCCTAACTCTTTTCATTTCCCTCTCTTAACTAGTTAGTCTTCGAGTTCTTCTTTTACTTTTACTTGTATTATACCTTTCTATTTGTATTTCTTCTTCTGAGTTCTTATACTAGGGAATGTATGTGATATTTCCACCTGTGTGTCTGGTTTACTTCACTTATGAGTATATCTTCAAGTGGCATTCACTTCAATATAAAGGGTTCGAGTTTATCATTCTTTATAGCTGAATAATACTCCATTGAATAAAGATAAAATATCACATCATTTTTGTCCCATAAATTTAATAAAAAACAAAGAGCAATGAGACAGTTTCAAACAAATTAGTAGGACAGTTTCAATAATTAAATCATTGCATGCATTCTTCTATTGATTAATTGCTGTAGAAGATGCAGACATGATATTTACAAACACTATTAGAATAAATCCCTCTATTCATTAACACAATGTAACTATATATCTATTCAAACAATTTTGAATACACTAATACAAAATGGACATTCATCTGTATCCTCTTTTATGTTTAGTTCTGTTATTTGAATATTATATATGTGTTAACTCAGCAAAATATTCTATAAGGGTCCAGTAGTCCATCATAGTATTTGGTCTTATGCTTCACTGGCAATGCCAGAAATTGTTCACTTGAGTCCCCTACAGCTCAACATAGCACCATGGCTTTACTTCTTCTACTTCGTTTTTATACTTTTCTGCTGGATCGTTAAGACGAAGATAAAGGAAAATCTATTCGATATGTTATTTACCTGTTGTTTACTCCTTTTCTCCTGTGTTTAATTGCTTGCCCTATTTGGTTGATTGCTTCTGATCTCATTTGTGGAGTTCTGATCATTTTGGCCCCTTTCTAGAACATCTTTCGTGAGCCTGTGTGGGGTTGGGTTTGTCATGATGAAATTCTTTAGCTGTTCTTTGTCATGGAAGTATTTCACTTCTCCATCAAACTTGAAAGAGAGATTTGTTGGGTATAGTAGTCTGGGCTGGAATTTGTTTTCATAGAGGACTTCAAGTATTCTGCTCCATCATTTTCTTGCCTTCATGTTTTGTGAAGAGATGTCGGCCGTAATTCTGAAGGATTTTTCTTTGAATGTGTTCTGCTTCTTTTCTCTAGTGGCTTTCAGTAGATTATTCTTGTGCTGAATTAATGGGATCTTGACTATTATATGTCTCGATGTGTTTTTCATTGGGTTGAGGTTACTTGCATTCTGTATGCTTCGGTTCCATGAATTTTAGTTTCTTTCCTCATATTTGGTAAGTTTTCTGCTATTACTTCTGCCCATAATTTTTTAATGTTATTTGTATTGACTCCTTCTTTCTCATTGATGCTTATTAGTCTCACATTGTTCATCTTTGCATCATCTTGCAGGAGATGGATTATTTTTCCTGCCGTTCTGGTTGTTTTTAAGAGATTCTTTCATACCTTTTCAGTAGCTGCCAGCATCTTCAAGATCTGAAAGTCTGTCTTCACTTTCATTTAAACAGTTTTGCAAGCTTGTGATTCAGATTTTAAATTCCTCTATAAATCTTTCACTCTGCTCCATGCGATCTATTTCTTTCCTGTGTT
>NW_004525004.1:7306-9695 GCF_000260255.1 Octodon degus
TTGGTGCAGTTTTGACCATAGCACCTGCCGAAATTGTTACCCAACAGAGATTATATGTTTAAGACAGTTACAGTAGTGTACTTACAAAACTACAATTAGGAACGCTAATAATGGGTAGTGATATTGAGCGTTTGAGAAACTTTTATAAGTAATGGGTTTGTATTTTAGACCTTAAAACAAACATTATGTCAGTGTAACTAAGCAGATATTAAACTGAGAATTTGTTTAGATTTGTCATGTAAATATTTTAAGTCTGTGAATTCAGGAGAATATTCCAAAATAGTCCAGAAGCCCATAATAGTAATGAGTTTTCCGTAATACTGACAATGTCAGAAGTTGTTGCCTTGAGCCTTTTACAGCTCAGCATATTAATATGGCTTTAATTTTTATAATTCTTTTTTATACTTTTCTGCTAGATGGTTAAGACCAAGATAAAGCAACATGTATATAACAGGAAACGTAGAATTTGTATCTGATAAGGTCAGTTAAATCCCCTCCAGACATATCCTGAAACCCCGTATTATGGTTTTTAGACCCTTTGTCAGTGTCAGCCATGTGGATGAGACATGGCCATTGCTTGACCAATTTGCTCTCTGCGAAAACTGGACAGAATCCTTTCTCTCCATGTGACTCTTCCTAGGCACACTCTACCTCACTAGTCACTTTCCTCTGTGGTCCCATAATGTCTTTGATCAGAAAATTTGTAACACATCTGAGTTACATGATGTTGCAGTATAGGTTCTCCTATGTCCTGTGTCATCACTGACCTTGAAATGCCAGGACCAAAATTTTGGTTGTCCTTGCAGTCAGTCTTTTCCTCTAAGTTTTGGTCTGCAAATTTAGCTTGTTAACTCTCCAGGAGAGAATCTTATTGTTACTACCTTGCAACCTAGGCTGTTGAGCTCAACCTCACTACCTGTTTGAGTATCAAACATCATAGGCATAATATGGAACAGGTATTTTTCATCAGTATAGATGTATTAAACTTTAAGTCCCTATGGAATATGAAGAAAAAATTAAAACGTTAAAATGCATTTAAAATAGGATTAAACTCATTTTTACACAGAAGTTTAGAAACCTAACCATATATGATTTTTTAGCAGGACAGTTGTACAACACCCTTTTTCCTGTTTCCTGCCTTCCTTCACTACCCTCTTCCTTTTAATACAAACATCTACCTGAGGGACAGCATGGCAGCAACCAGCGTGTCATGAAAAGCAGCACATATTTGGAAGACCAGAATGACAGGCACTCCAAGCATGACCCTAGTACTACACATTGCCATCATCAGTGCAGTTGCTTAGTTCACAGGTATCAGCATATATAGCTAGTCAGGGTGAGAATCCTACCAATTAACTACTAGTTTCAAAAACATGTCCCCGATTCTCAGGATTCTTTCCTTACCCATCTTGTGTGTATAGATGCATAGCTTTGACCCTGCGATGTTTCTAACCTTTTCTCCTTGCCTTCTCCTCATTCTGCAATTCTTAAATTCTCGCCTTCCTTTCAATTGTGTTATATATTTCTATTTTTATTTCTTCTTTTGTGTTCTTATACTGGGGAGACTATATGATATATACACAGGTGGGTCTGGTTCATTTTACTTATATCTTCAAGTGGCATATACTTAAATATTAAGGCTTCAAGTTTGCCATTATTTACAGTTGAGTAATACTCCATTGTATAAAAATGCTACATCTCTTTCATCAATTCCTCAGAGGATGGGCATCTTGGTTGTTTCCAAGATTTGACTATCGCAAATTGTGCTGGTATAAACATAGGCACACATATATCAGTATGATATGATGTTTTCAGATCATCAGGGAAAATTCCCATTAGGGTAATAGCTCATTTGAATGGGATTTCCAGTCCTAGTTTTTAAAGGAGTCTCCACACTGATTTCTATAATGAATGCACCAATCCACATTTCCACCAGCAGTGGTGCGTGTTCCTTTTTCCCCACAGACTCTCCAACAATTTTTGTTGGGTGATTTCTTTATGATAGCCATTTTTTCTGGGGTGACATCATATCTCAGTGTTGTTTTAATTTGCACCTCACTGTTGTCTAACGATGTGGAACATTTTTTCATATATTTATTGGCTTCTCTAATTTCATCCTCTGAGAAGTGAGTGGTTATCTTGGATGACCATTTCTGGATTGGGTCTTTAGATTTTGGTGACATAATACATTTTTTTTTATTTGTAGCTAAATTCTAGAGAGCAGACCTTTGTCTGAGTGTTCATTGATTAAGATATTTTCAAAATTTGTGAGTTGTCTTTTCACTTTGTTAGTATTTTCTTTTGACTTGAAAAGGTCATTAAGAGGAGATCCAGTTGTTAATTTTTTCAAGTATTAACGTGCGGTTTGATTTTTATTCATGAACTCTTT
>NW_004525004.1:9800-11152 GCF_000260255.1 Octodon degus
TATGAACGATAACTTTATTTTAGCATTTACAATTTCTTTCAACTGAAACTCTGGGAATTCAAAATAATGTCCTTGTCTGTGAGCTGCTTATAGACACCAGAGAATGTCTCCACCTTGTGCTCCACATTGTTCTGCTGGGTCTTGTCCAGGTGCACCTTGATGAACCGGCTGCCATCCAGTTTCATGTGTATCCTCTTTCCCACGATCTCGCTCGGAAAGACGAGGTCCTCTCAATGTTTATATCTTTAATCTATTTTGACTTTAGCTTAGTGGATGGTGATAGACTTGGGTCAAGTTTGGTTTTGGCATACGGAGAGCCAATTTTTCCAGCACTAATTTTTAAACATGCTTTCTTCCAGTGTGCATGTTTTGCGAGTTTGTCAAAGATAAGGTGGCTAAGTGTGTTCATAGGGGCTTCTGCGTCTTCTAGTCTATTCCGTTGATTCTCAGGTGTATTTCGTTGCCAGTACCATGCTGATTTAATCACATTAGGCTTGTAGTGTAATTTCAAGTCAGGAATTGTAATGCCTCCTCCCTTGTCTTTGTTGGCCAGGATTGCCTTTGCTACTCTAGGTCTTGTCTGTTTCCCAGTAAATTTTAGAAATATTTTCTCTATGTCTGTTAGGTATGTTTGTGGTAGGTTGATAAGGATTGCATTAAATCTGTACAACAATTTTTGGAGTATGGCCATCTTCACAATGATGCTTCTTCCTATCCAGGAGCAGGGAATATCTTTCCATTTTCTGAAATCCTCTACGATCACTTTTTTCAGAGTACTCTAATTTTCCTTGAAAAGATCTTTGACTTCTTTAGGTAAATATATTCCAAGATATTTGGTTTTCCTCGGTGCTATTGTAAAAGGTATTTTTTCTCAATTTTCCCCTCATTGTGTTTGTTATCTGTGTAGAGGAATGCTATTGATTTTGAGCATTGACTTTGTATCCTACTGTGTTACTGAATTTGTGTAGGAATTCTAGTAGCTTCTTGTAGGAGTTAATTAGGTCTTCCAAGTAAAGCATCATGACATCTGAAAATAATGCTAATTTAACTTTTTGTTTACTTATTCTTCTTTCTTTATTTCTCTCTCTTGTCCAATGGCTCGAGCTAATGATTCCAGAATGAGATTTACGAGTGGCGATAGACGACAACCTTGTCTTGTACCAGATTTAAGAGTAAAGAAGTTCAGTTTTTCCCCATTTAGAAATATGTTAGCCATGTGTTGTCAAAAATTGCTTCTATCAGATTGAAGTAGAGGCCATCTATTCCAATTTTCTGTAGTGCTTTGACAATTAATGAGTGTTAGACTTTGAAAAAGCCTTTTCTCCATCAATTGACATGATTATGTGGTTTCT
>NW_004525004.1:11771-15351 GCF_000260255.1 Octodon degus
TTTTTTCATTCCTGTTTTTGATGAGGTTAGGTAGGCATTTAAAAAGTTTATTTGATCTTTCAGAGAACCAGCTTTTTGATTTATTAACACCTTTTTTTAAGATTTTTTTGAGCTGGCTCAGAATGCCTTCAAGGCATGTTTGGCTGGCTGGAGTTGTGGGGATCGAACCACAGCAACCTGAGGCTGACTGCTTTGTTGGAGCAACAACTTAACCAACTGAGCTAAGGGGCAGGCCCCTCATTAATTCTTTAAACTGCTTTCTTTGTCTCAATTTTATTAATTTCTTCTCTAATCTTTATGATTTATTCCCATCTTTCTGCTTTGGGTTTAGTTTGCTCTTCCTTTTGTAGATATTAGAGGTGCAGCATTAGTGTGTGAATTTTTTCCCGTTCTGTTTTCCTTATGCATGAGTTCACTGCTACAATTTTCTCCAAGAGAACTGCTTTCATTGCATTCCATAAATGCCAATAAGTAGAGGTTGAATTTCCATTGAATTGTAGGTATTGTTAAATGTCTTGTTTAATTTCATCTTTGACCCATTGGTTGCTGAGTAGCTGTTATTTAATTTCCTGTACTTAGGTGTGATTCTGGTTTCTTTTGTCATTTATTTCCACTTTCATTGCACTGTCCTAAGATGGTATGCATGGGATAATTTCTGTTTTCTTGCATATATTTAAGCTTGATGTAAGGACTAGTATGTTGTTTATTTTAGAAAATGACTCATATAAAACTGAGAAAGATGTTTATTCAGCTGTTGAGGGTGGAGCACTCTGTCTATGTCTTCTAAGTCCATTTCTGGTTCACTTCTGCAACTTTTTGCTTATTTTTTGTCTTCTTGACCTCAATTTTTGGGATTATGGGGTTGTTAAAGTCTCCTCTTAAGATTGTGATATTGAATGTTAGATTTTTTCATGTCCATTAAAATTCATCTTATGTAGTTGGGTGCTCCTGTGTTTGGTGCATACATGTTTATGAGTGTTACCTCTCCCTCTTGAATATTTCCCCTTACCGGTATATAGAGGTCTTCTTTTCATTCTTTTTTGAAGTTTAGACTGTTTGAAAACTGGATTGCTACCCCCTTTTTATTCTCAGATTCTGAGGAGTGTAGTTTTGTTTTCTATTCCTTGATTGTCAGCCTATGTATTTCTTTATGAGTTAAGTGTGTTTCTTGCATACAGAAAATTGTTGAATTTGGTTTCCTGATCCACTGTGCCAGTCTATTTGCTTTAATTGGTAAATTTAAAGTCCTTTCAATTTGATCGTTATAATTGAGATGTATTGACTTATGATTGACATGATATTTACCTGCTGTTGTTTACTACTTTTTCTCCTGTGTTTAATTGTTTGCCCTATGTACTTGGTTTCTTCTGTTCTCATTCATGGAGTTATGATTATTTTGGCTCTTCTCTAGAACATCATTCAATACTCTTTGTAGAGTTGTCTTTGTCATTATGAAATTCTTTAGTTGTTCTTTGTCATGGAAGTAACTTCTCCACCAAACTTGAAATCTTGAGATCTTTTCTTACCATTTCACTAGCTGCATCAACGACTTTAAGATCTGAAACTCTATCTTCACCTTCACGCAAATGATCTTGCGTGCTTGTGCTTGAGATTTTAAATTACTCTATATCTCTTCGACTCTGCTTCATGCAATCTCTTTCTGTCCTTTATTGCTCATTGAAGGAATCCTTCATTTTTCTAATATATTCAATTTTTTTATCAGTGTCATTTGAGTAGCAGTTATTGATTCTTTGACCGCAGAGTATTTTTAAGACTGGGTTTCTTCTATATCATTCTGCATTTGATTCTTTACTTCTGATTCTATTAATTTAGAGATTTCTTTACTTTTATTTCCGAGATTATTTCTGATCTGAGTAACTCTATACCTTTCTGCAGTTGTTTCATTATTTTTGAAGGTATTTATTCAAAATTTTCAGCTGTGTGATTCCCAATTTCTTCTGTGCTAGTGTCCTCTGCACTTGTTCTGGGTGGGCTTGGGGTCTGAGATTTCATTTTTCTCCTTCTCTGTCATTTTTTATAGCACTATCATCTGACCTTTGTTGTAGAGCTTTGGTGCAGTTATAACCTTATCATGTCTTGATATTCAGCTGCATATCTACAATGTTTTATTTTATCCAGTCGTGCCTGCCTTGGTTCTGGCTGCTGAGCTCACCTCCTTCCTGCTGCACCTTGTGGGAGCGAGCCTCTTTCACCCCTTTGATAAAATGTTCTACTTGTGGATTAGCTGGGTGACTCTATCCCCTACTCTTTCTGCAGGGAGTGCAGCTGCATTGTTTCATCTCAGGCGTGTATGCCAGGGTTGTGCTGGGTCTGAGAGCAACAGGGGACACAGGGAAGAGGGGAAGCTCTTCCACACACTTGCCATGTCTGGACTTGGTCTGGATCTGGGGGTTCCCGCGAGCGTGGCAGGAGTTCTCTCTTACTCAGAGGGCTGGGGCGTGGAGGTCTCTGGAGAGGTGGAGGGGTCCAGACTGTGCATCTGAGGGTGTCACTCATGTGGCGTGTCTGGATTTGGTCATGAGAATTCCCGCGGGTGCTTGTAGCCCGAAGCTCTCCAACACACACGCTGTTCCTGGACTTGGGCTTGATCTGGGGTTTTCCAAGAGCATGGTAGAAGTTCTCAATTACTCAGTGGGCTGGGTTGGAGGCTTGTTGGAAATTTTTGTGGGTTTTTTCCTATTTTGTATTCTCATTTTTAAAAATATTGTTAGATGAAACATTTGAGCAATTTGTTTCTATTCTAGTGTCCAAAGAAAGCAAGCTTTTGTTGGGACATGTGGGGAATTGACTATTACCTCAATAAACGATTTTTTTGAAAAATGAAATAAAAGAAGAAAGAAAGAAAGTAATATATGAGAAATTAAGGAGGAAAACGTACAGGCAATCAGTAAAATGATTCCAAACAAAGTAAGTACATTTCTACAGACCAGCAAAAATGTACATCGCACTTGTGCAAACCATCCTGTTTACATGCATTGATAAATCCATTTCCACTTCTCCCGTTCTTGTCTTCCTCCTGTTTTAATATTTTAATAGTGTATTTTCAGGAGCTACAGAATTAAAATTTTTTGATTCAATTTAATTCATTATGATATCCAAGCCTGAACATCTTTTCCCCATTCCCAATCACATATTTCATCTTAGGTCTCCTTCTAGCAGTTGTACAATTTGAGGTTTCCTCTAGGCCTATTGAGCATCAATTTCTCTCAGAAGTGATATATATGCATTAAAATACCTCCTTTGACATATGTTCTTTATCTTTGTGACCCACAGAGCTTGATTATTTCCTTAATCTCTCCTTTCTTGACCAGCCACAGACACAGAAATGGTGAGACAAACAGGCATCAGGATGACAAAGATGTAGTTCTTGGGACAGAGAGGTAGGTGTGACACAGGTGGAGAGCAAAAATGAGAAGAGAGCTGGGCCCATTTGATACAGTTGTACAAAGTTGTATTAGACTCTTGTATATTTCTGAGTGACTACTTTTCTTCAAATCACTTTATTATCATTTTCTTTCTTTCTGAGTGTTTCTCCGTTCATTAGACTCTCTCTCTCTCT
>NW_004525004.1:15451-16407 GCF_000260255.1 Octodon degus
AGTCTCTTTTTCTTTTTCTGTCGTTGTCTCTCTGCTTCTATCATCTATCTATCTATCTATCTATCTATCTATCTATCTATCAATCTGTCTCTATCTCCCTCTGACTCTGTCTTGTCTCTGTCTCTCTCTGTCTCTCTTAGCTTTTCTCTAAACTCTGTCTTCAGAAGAAGAGTTGGTTCCAGTGTGACTGCTGTCCACCAAGCTCATGTCTGTCTCCATTATCACTGAGTCAGTCCAAATGCATGTGGAGTCAAAGGCAGTGCTGTTTGAGTCTGAAAATCAAAGCCATTTATACTTCCAAGAAAAGCAGCTTTATTGGCCATACAGATTTCAGAGAATGCAGACTTTGCTGGTTTTATTAGGAACAGCTAGAGGTGGAAATCAATCGCACATATTATGTTAAGAGAATGCCAGCCCAAGAATACTATGCTCCTCAATCCTTGCAAACAAACTGTTCTGGCTTGCAAACTGTTTCTTTGGCAGAGAGCTTGAAATTGGATTCAACCCATGGAATGAATGAAGCACCTCTATAGTAACTGTAAAGTTCTCCTTCCCCATCCAGAAAGAGCCCTCCACCAGACCTCAAGTGTTATTTTAAAATTATTTTTTACAGAGAACAAATTAGAATTAAAACAAAAATTATAAGTAATACAGAATTTCATTTAATAAAGTATTATGAATTTCACAATATTTGTTATAATACATAGTGCTGTCTTCCAACCAATTGTTCACAACATAAGATATATGTATGTAAAATTGGAAGAAGAAAGAAGAAAGCTTAATAAATGAAGAAGAGAAAAAGTAGAAACAGTTGAAAAAGTAGATAAAGAACATTAAACCATTAACTGCTTCTTTCCATAGACCAGCAGAAATGCACAGTAAGTTGTTCAAACCATACTGCTTACAAACGTAGATAAACCTGGTTACCCCACTCGCTCTCATCTCCTCCTTCTCAA
>NW_004525004.1:21641-34955 GCF_000260255.1 Octodon degus
GGCAGAAAATCCTACTCGGCGGGCAGGGTGGGGGAGGCACTGCAGAGTGGTCAATATTTTTCAATTATCTGAAATTCTCTTCAGTCTCTTTGCTCAGAGTACCATAATTTTCACTGTATACATCTTTTAAGTCCTTTATGAGATTGATTCATAAGCATTTCATTTTTGGATGTTATTGTGAAAGTTGTGGCTTCCTTAATTTCTCTCTTAGGGAGTTCATTCTTTGTGTACAAAAATGCTAGCAATTTTTTTGTTGTTAACTGTGTGTAACTGCTAAATTGGTGAATTCGTTGATTAAGTCTACAGGACTCTTGGAGTCCTCTATGTAGAGTATCCTATCATGTTCAAATAATGATAATTTCGCTTCTCTTTTCCTTTCATTTCTCTCTCTTATCTACTGCTCTGGCTTATGTTTCAAGAACTGTATTGAACCGGAGTACACATAGTGGACATCCCTGTCTTATTTCAGATTTTAAAGTGAAGGCCTTCCGTTTTCCGATTTTAGTATGATGTTGCTTGTTGTTTTCTCATAGAAGGCTTTTATCAGATTGGGATATAGACCACGTTTTCAAATTCTGTGTAGTGTTTTTTATTTTACCATGAATGAGAGTTCCACTTTGTCTGAGGATTTTCCTGCATCTCCTGAAATGATCCTGTGGTTTTTGTTCTTGATTCCATTGAAGTGGTGTACTACATTTATTGTGATTTGCATATGTTGAACCTTCCCTGCATTCCTGGAATGAATTCATCTTGGCTATGATGTAGAATCTTCTTGATGATTTGCTCCATTGTGCTTGCTAGTCATTTTTTATAGGATTTTTGCATCTATGTTCATTATAGAGATCAGCCTATTGTTGTCTTTTTTTACTTGGATGTTTCTCTGGTTTTGAAATCAGTGTAATACTTGCCTCCAGGAATGAGTTTTGGAGAATTGCTTCACTTTCCATTTCACTGAATTGTTTCAGTAAAGCTTACATTAAATTTTCTCTAAAGTTTTTGTAAATTCTGTTGTGAATCCATCAGGACCTGGGCTTTTCCAGTTAGGTTTTTATTACATTTTCAATTTCACTTGTCGTCATTGGGAGTTTGCATATGTTCTTGACACAGCTTTGGAGTTTCCACATTTTGAGTAAGGAAGAATTGTGCTGTCAGCCCCGACGAATGAGCTGCATGGCCTTTCCAAAGTTGCATTGCCTAGAAAAAAAACAGTCAAGAGATCCTCAAAAGCATCAAAAGGAACGTTAAGATCTCTCCCACCATGGCTCTTCACTCGTGTGCTACACAACAAGAAAGACATTCTAGTTCTGAACACAAACCCACACACAATGAGAGAGGCCTTCAGATTCAGGCAAAGCCATAAAAGCTTTATCCTCTTCTGCCCTAAGTCCCTGATTCCAACCTGTTTCCTCCTTGCATTCATCAACCCCATGCTGATCAGGCAGGTGACACATCACAATCTCCAGTACTGTCTCCTGTACCACAGCACATTGTTGTCTCAGGTTAATTCACTGGACTCAAAGGACTTGAAGGAGTAAAAAGCTCTCTCAGCTTGGATCCGCACTTATGTACTCACCTGACAACATGGGATGACTATCATCAATTCCTTCCAACTCTGTGTAATACTGAAGAATTCCATTCCATTTAGATAGAGACTAAGCCTGGTTAAAGCCTAACGTCTCTATCGCTATGGTTAATGCTGACACTTGGGAGACCATAGTTTCCCTTAGCTCACCCAAAATGTGACAGTAATATGACAGAGGGCATTGAAGCCTTAGGTCAGTACTACATCGCCCTGCTGTCAGGCCTCAAAGAGTGAGGGAAGAAGCCAACAAGTATGTCTAAAGTTACTGAAGCCAATGGCCATGACTCATCCACATGTCTGACACTGACAAAGGTTCTACAATCTGAGGTACAGGATCTCAGAATAAATCGTGAGGGGATTTCACTGACTTTATCAGACCCAAAAGGTACAACTCTGGTTGCATAGGTCCTGCTTTACCTTGGTCTTAACCATACAGAAGAAAAGTATAAAAACGAAATATAAGAAGGAAGCCATGCTGTTCTGTTGAGCTGTTGGTGACTCAAGTCAACAATTTCTGACATTGGCAGTCAAGCGGGAGACCCAACATTATTATGGGCCACCGGAATCTTTTAGAGTTTTTTGCTGAGTTTGCACACCTATAATATTCAAATAACAGAACTTAACAAAAGAAAAAAGGTATACAGATGAATGTCCATTTTATATCTGCATTCAAAGTGGTTAGGTTAGATATATAGTTACATTCTCTTAATGAATAGAGGGATTTGTTCTAATGGTGATTGTAAATAAGATACCATGTCCTCATTTTGTACAGCAATTAACCACTAGGAAGAATGTATGCAATGTGTTAATTATTGAAACTGTCCTACCAATTTGGTTTGAAACTGTATCATTGCTATTTGTTTTTCAATAAAATTATGGAAAAAAATAAAAAAATAAAATTAGTGAAGCTATCCACAGGAGCCCCCACTAAAAACAAATTCTGCCCAAGCACATCCTGTCACATAGATGGAGACTTTATCAAGTATGAATTCCTCGTG
This sequence comes from Octodon degus, assembly GCF_000260255.1. Classification (NCBI taxonomy): domain Eukaryota; kingdom Metazoa; phylum Chordata; class Mammalia; order Rodentia; family Octodontidae; genus Octodon; species Octodon degus. The sequence goes on from NW_004525004.1 coordinate 24,222, forward strand.
TATATGCTTGAGTGGCCTATATCTTTCTTGGGACATGACTAGCATTCCTCTCACTTAGTCCACTGTCCTGGACTTGAAATTGACACTGCCTATACACTAGCCAGATGAATATTGCCTACATCAGCCTGAAATATTGATAATAGTAAGTGTGAAATTTTGAGATACTTGTTTCCAGCAGTTTGGACAAAAGACTGACACTTGTGGGCTTGCTATCAGACATGCTTCTGTGATGATTGAGCTCTATCCCAAGTAAACCCCAACTTTGTCAAATGACACAATTCTTCTGCCTGGAAATACACATCAAGAACTGCAGGCTGCCAATAATGTCCACATATGGTACCTCAGCCTTCTGTCAAGCATCACCTCCTGGTATATCTTTTGGAACTAAAAAAGAATGATATTTTTGTCTTCAGTTGGCTCCTGTGAGACAGCTCCTCTCCTTAATTTACCAGGACTCAAATTACAAAGGTTAAAATACTTGGATCCTCTTCGAAAAAACCCTTCTGTTTAGTGACACTTCTGAGTTGGAAAGACACAGAAGCTCTACTACAATACTTGACAGAAACTGGTTATAAGAAAGAAACTCCACCATTTTCTTCTAGTTGCTGGCATTTATAAAATATGAACACTTGAGTTCACGAAAACAATGATTCTTACACTGACTGTCAGCCACTAGCAGCACTCAGTGCCTTACCTCTGGAAATACTTGTGATGTGTCACCAAAGACTGCTATCCCACTTTCCTCTAATAGTGACAGCATTATGAGCAAGGTGAAAAATTCCCCTTAGACAGAGAACTACCTGTACAGGTGCACCATGTTCTACTGAGGAAAAAATCGATCCCCTAACATGTGCTGAGTACACCCTGCTTATGGAGTGTAAGTAGCTGTTCTAGGAATAAAGTCTGATGGACTAGATATGCTATTGTCAACTTAGACGAATATATTTTAGCCAAAACTGTCCAAGAACGATTTGCACAGCAAACTGCTTCTTCTTACTGTTTGGAAACCTGCCACTAATGATGCAAAATACTCTGGTCCAGAGGCCTAAGCCACCTCTGGTGATCCAACTGCCTAATATCCTAGTATTCCTAGACTATCAGAGCCAGACCTGCCCTGCCATTTGTTCTACATGCTCAAGCCACTTCACTGGCACCCATAACCTTACAGCAAGCTCAAACTTCGGTGTCTGTGTCATTGACCCTGACTTTCCATTCCCTACCTATATGGAGAACGAAAAATTTGCAGGGTCATGGTATAACAAATCATTCCCCAAATGTGGCCTACATTTGGAAGTGAAATTGGGTTTGCATTTGTAGCAGAGGTAACTCGAAAATTAGATGAAATAAGAACTATATACACCTGATTTTTGTTGTTGCTATTGTTCTGTTTTGTGGGCAATTCAGCCCACCCTGTGGGTGGGCCTGGCGAAGTATGTGGTATCAGGGATCGAACCACTGTCCCTGTATGCTTGTCTAAACTTCTCTAAGCAATCGATTTAGACTGCTGAGCTATCTTACCTGCCTCGACATACACCTTTTAACTAGTGACAAGACTGTCTATCTTAATACATTCCTGCACACATGTATGACCTGTATAAGTAGTATATACTAACTACTTGTATAAATTTCAGAAATCCAGCCATACATCCAGTGTAAAAATTTATCTGGGCAGCTCCACGAAGACTCACTGTGAAGAGACATACAGGTACTGCTGAAGACTAAGGACAGCGTTCAAAGGATTGCTCCATAACTATTATTCATGATTTTTGTGTCTCTTTAGCCTGCTTACTTCAGTCCTTGTTTCTATACTCCACGATAGCTGTGGTTATTTTTTTTTGGTGGGGAGGGGAATTAAACTGCATGGATTGTTGCCCCAAGGTAATCAATCAGTAAATCAATCAATCAATCAATCAATCACTTGAAAAAGACTTGGTGAGCATCCAAGACACACTGGACAATCTCCTGGATCACATGAACTCCCTCACTATCTTGTCAGAGTAATGTTACAGGACAGACACACCTAAATTTTAGTTGTGCCTTATCTCAGAAAGTCAGATGTAATATGATCAGCAAAATTTCCCAGGGAAATTAAAGAAGAGGGGTGAATGTACCAGAAATCATCCCTGACTCAGTATACGCCAGTTTCTTAGCTGCCCAGGTAGCAGTTCGTGTTCCACATTCAGTTTCTCCTGTCTCTTAGATGCAGTTAGCCACTGTGATACATAGCTCAAGTCAACAATTTCTGCACATAACTCACTACTATTGGGGACTGCTTGACTGTGTTGGATTGTTTTGCTGAATTCAAACCTACTCTCCTTAAGCCCTTCTTTCATTCTTCTTTTCTATTTCTTCTTATTTTTCCCCTTAAATTATGCGCATCTTTCCCATTCATAGATTATTCCATCCAATTCCGTGACATGGATGACAAGGCCCTGAAAATACTGTTGGACCCAGAAACAATCCTGTTGCTCTTGGTGCACTCTTCAAGGATATGAATGAGGCCGCAGATGAAAATGTGGGTCACAGAATTTTCCATCACCACCTACATGATTTATGCTTTCTCAAACAACTTTTCTGTTAAAGAAACCTCTGGTCTGCTCCCAAAAAATACTGTTGAATTCTCTATTGGTGCTGAAATGATTATTGTGAAAGAACACAACGTTTCTTCCTGAAGTATTCAAATTAGATCACACAAGCAATGCCATGTCAGTCAGGTGAATGTATTATTTAGTCTGCTCAGCTATAAAAATCTTTACCAACCAGCTGACTATTGTCTGAGTATTTACAGGGCACGGCCTTCTCCATGAGTTGACTAACTCAAGTTACAGAGAGCTATTACACTGCCATTAATGTGAGGATATACCAGCCACACACGACACAAAGAAATATCAAGAAATAAAATACTGTGCAGTTCAATGTACTTTCAAATACTTGAACCAGCAAATCTGTGTCTCCTCATCTCTCTGACACAGGCAATATAGTAAAGTGAGTGTAATAGGAGCTCCATAAAAACACTGAGTTTGGCACCTGACTATACCTACCATCTTCTGCATTGTCTGGGGAACATTCTGACCTTGTCTCTGTTCCTTTACCTCAAAATGAATTATTCTCTGGAAGCCACTTCCTAACTTTCCATCAGTAATTCTGGGACTGATGCCAGAAGGCAAAAAGTGCAAGATGATTCAGCAATCAGTAAAAAGGTCCTGGGGTCAGGAAAGTCTGTGGTGGCAGCACTTCAAGATAAATATTGAACAGAGGCACTTTGTTGACCTGATTTCATCTTAGAAAGTAAGAGAAATAGGTGAATACGCTGGACTTGATTGTTTGATTTTAAGCCTAAGAGAAAGCTAAGCATTAGCCTCACCCATTACTATCAAAACTATTAATTCATACATTTGAGCCAGGCTAGAGTCCTCTGCACTTGTTCTGGTTGGGCATTGGATTTCCTCCCCATTTCTGCATTTGACTCTTTACTGCAGATATTATTAATTCAGGGATTTCTCTTTTCATTTCCAATCTGATTTCCTCTATAACTTTCTGCAGCTGTTTCTTTATTTCAGAAGCCATTGATTCATTGCTTTCAGCTCTGTGATTCCCAATTTGTTCTGTGTCAGTGTCCTCTGCATTTGTTATGGGTGGGCTTGGACTCTGAGATTGTATTTTGCTCCTTCTTGTTGTCATTTTGTATAGCACAGTCTTCTGACCTTTGTTGTAGATCTTTGTTGCAGTTATAGCCTTAGAACCTGCTGAAGTTCAGGTGTAGATCTACCAAGTGGATTTCTTCAGCTGTGCCTTCCTCAGTTCTGACTGCTGTGCTCAGTTCCTTTCTTGTGCTGCCCTTGGAGGTGAATCCATTTTACCCCTGTGGCAAGATGTTCTGCTCCTGGACTAGCTGGGTGTTTCTGTCCCCTACACTCTCTGCAGAGATTGCAGCTGAAGGGTTTCACCCCAGGCTTGGATGCCAGGCCCGAGCTGAATCTGGAGGTGACAAGGTGGAGTAAGTGTAGAGGCAGCTCTCCCACACACTCACTGGACCTGGACTAGGACTGGACCTGGGGGTTCCCAGAACAGGACAGAAATTTCTACTCTGTGGGTAGGCTATTGAGGGGTACTACAGGGAGATGGTGGACATCCCAAGAGGATGAAAGAGGGTGTCAACCCTGCAGAGCCTGGGCTGGGACCATTATGTCCCGATGGTGCAGGGTAGCTGGAAGCTCTCCTACACACTCACTGGGCCTCGGCTAGTACTGGATCTGGGTTTTCCTGGAATGCAGCAGAAATTTTTACTCAGTAGGCGAGGTAGGGGAGGTGCTGAGGAGTGTTAGGGGGCCTCCCGAGGGGGTGGAATTGGGTCTTACCCATGCTGCACCTGGGCTTGTACCAGGAGGTTCCGCTGGCGCGGGGAACACTGAAGCTCTCCCACACATTCACTGGGCCTATGCTAGGACTGGGTCTGGGTGTTCCTGGAATGTGGCAGAAATTCCTACTTGGTGCGCGGGTTAGGGGAGGTCCTGTGGAGTTGTGGTGGGTGTCCCCAGAGTGTGGAAGAGGGTCTCACCCACGGTGTGCCTGGACTTTGACCAGTAGGTCCTCCTGGCGCAGGGTAGCTCGAAGCTGTCCCATACACTCACGGGGCCTGGGCTAGGACTGGGTCTCTCTGTGGCTTTTTCTGATAAGATGTTGATATCTCACTTTTTGTTTATTTATTTATTTATTTATTTATTTATTTATTTATTTGTACTGGGGATTAAACCTTGGCCTAGTACTTGGTTGGAAGTCTTTGTGCCCCTGTACTGCATCCCTATGCTTTTAGAATGCCCATCTCTGACAAAACTAAAGTAAAAAGAGGGGATATGAAAAAGGGGATTTATATTACATTTATAAAATAAATAATTAAAATTGTAATGCATTTTGTGTCTGTATATACAAAATAGTTATGATATACAGCTACTTTGTCTTAATTCAACAAGAATACAGATTTGTTCTCATATTGTTTGAACAAGAAACCATTTCTGCATCTTGCAGTATGAATAACTACTATGATTACAAAAATGCACACTGCATTGGTCATTGTAATTGTCCTACTAACCTGTTTTGAAACTGCCTCATTGCTTTTTGTGTCTCAATAAAATTAATTGAAAATATACCATTGAAAAAATAGGAAAAAACAATAGAGACGTTCTAAGCTGTGGACCAGAGTGGCAGTAGTTTACCAGTTGATCCTATCATCTATGATTTTACACCTTAGAGTTTGCCAGTAAGGAGGAAGAACGATAAGGAAAGAAAGCAGAGAGAGAGAGAGAGAGAGAGAGAGAGAGAGAGAGAGAGAGAGAGAGAGAGAGATCACAAGGGGGAAGAAAAAGCATCCACACAAAGCATCCACACAGTGTGAAACACAGAGTAAAGAGAAAACAAAGGCAGGGAGTGCAGTATCTACCTCATACAGACAACTTATCCAAGACACATAGCCTCTGTATTGCTCTGTTCTGATAGGACCCGATCACATCCCATTGTGTTTTTCACCTGTTTCATCCATGCTTCTTAGTCTCGCCAATTTTATATTTCTCATCCCCTCTAGCTGCATCATTCACTATCTGTTTCAGTAGCTATAATATAAATGCTAGTATGTTCTGCGTGTAGTTGGGCCACCAAACTTTTGTGCATTCATTGGGCTGTAGCTCTAGAGTTTGTTATTAATTCATGATCTAAGGCTGGGATTATGGATTTGAGTACTACAACCATCTTGGAGACGATAGCGTGAAACCAATAGAAGGAAAGGAAAGAGGCTTGGCTCTGCCAGTGCTAATGCTGCTCCTTCCTTTTGCCTTGCCACTTTGTTATTTTCTTCCTTCATGAGCTGCTGCTCTCTGCCTTGTGACACTCTGTCTGGGATCCAGCTGAGTATGGATTGAAATCTCCAAAACTCTTAAGCTAAATAAACCTTTGCTTCCTTAATTTTTGGTGTCAGGTATTTTGTCCCAGCCATGAGAGAAAAGTAATTAAGACAAGAAGAGAGGTCAAGGAGAAACACAATGAACATCTGCAGGCCATATACTCACACAAACATGACAGGCAGATGCAGGCTCCTATGTGTGAACACATACTATTCCCCCCACACAGTAAAAATACATGATGTATCTTGGTCAATATGAAGTCACAGTGAGCCTATTTTTGCAAGTAAACAACCATCAAATGGAGATTATATACATAAAAATGATCTGTAGTGTACTTGACATCAAGTAATAAAGTACAATGATCCCTGATATGGGAAATGAGAGCCATAACCTACAAAGGCATCAGTGGATTCAGACTGCAGTGCAGGAAGCAAGAAACAGGAAGAACCTGTGATCCCTGAATCAAGAAGACTGACTGTAGAGTCTGAGGGAACCAAGATGATGGGAGTTCACAGCACGGAGGTCAGTTTGGTAGATGCACATAGAGGGAATTTGAGTTCTTCACCCTGTCATCTTACTTTATGCTGCTCAATCCCACTCACTGCATGTGTGTGAGGAAACAACCTGAAGCTAGGCAAGATTTATTTGAAGAAATTACAGAAAATAGCAATGCATGGTGGTGCACACATGTAGGATGCTGGAGATACAAGGTTCGCTTCTAGTTCAACACGAGTTTGATTACATAGTGAAATTGAGTATGACTTGGAATAAATAGCCAGATGATTTAACAGTAACAGCAGCAGCAGTAGCAGCAGCAACAAGAACAACAACAATACCAATAATTACAGGAAATAGTCCCACATGTGGGGTCAAGGAAGGCCTGTGTTCATCAACCAGACTGAAAGAATGTCTCACTTCATGCAGTGTTGGGACTCAGGAGATGAGCTTAGTAGTGAGGAATAACTGGCCACAGATTGAACATTTTCCAATACTCTCTGAAAAACTATTGAAATCAAGAGCTAAAGATATACATTTTGCAAATAAATAACTGCATTCCTGAAAAAAATTTCAAGAATATTATTACGGACACAAATATCTCATATTTTAACAAGATAAAATTTGCAATGCATGGAATTTCATGCAAAGATTCTGGAAAATATTACTCAGAATGGAGAGGAAATAATATCAATCAACACCAAGTCAGATGTTAGAATTATCCAAATTAAAAAAAAATGTTATCCAGCTAACATGTCTAAGGCATTTGATATTCAGACAGATAGGGATGTTAAGCTCAACTGTATCTGCTACAGGGTAATAATATCACTAAGTTTCTTTTTTGGATGTTTAACAACCAAAATTTTCAGACCAAAAATTAGAGAACTAGAAGGGCTACAATGATACCAAATATTTTGACACTAGCCCTGCAAGGTCAGTGAGGACTCAGGACGTAAGAGTACCTGTGCTGTGACATACAGTAGCTCAGAGGTGTCCAAAATTTTCTGATCAAGGAGATAAAGGAGCCACAGAGGAAAGTGATTGCCAATGTATAGTGTGCCTAAGGAGAGTCACCTAGAGAGAAAAATATTCTCTCAAGCTTTCCTAGAGAGAAAGTTGGTTAAGTAATTTGCTAACAGATGACTGACACTAATAAAAGATCTACAAGGTGTTTTACATGGTTTCAGGGTAAATCTTGAGGGGATTTGACTGACCTTGTCAGATACAAAACTTATGTATTTTTTTGTATACGTGTTGCTTTAACTTGGTCTTAACCACCCAGCAGAAAAGTATAGCCACTAGGTATAAAAAGTAAAGACACATTAACATTCTGAGCTGCAAAAGGCTAAAGTCAAAAACTGACAACTGCCAATTCTGCTGATAACCCTCTACTCTCCTGGATTTTTGGACCATTTTGTGTTATTTTGCTGAATTTAAGTACATAGAACCTTTAAACTGGCCTCCGGTATGAAAAGGTCCTTTAAAGAGTTTTGTTTTCCAAATAAAGCTTCTGTAACTGCAGTGGAACACCCATTCCTGACCAAAAAAAACAAAAAAAGGAATATAAATAAAGGTACATTTTGCAGTAACAAATATATGTGTGTATACAAGATAGGATAGATATACAGCTACTTTATTTTACCTTATTGAGAAGAAACTTTTTTAATAATATTGATTAGACAAAATATCACGTCTTCATCTTGTCCTCTGAATGACTGCTATGAAGACAACAATGTGCAATGCATTCATTGTTGTAACTGCCCTACTAACCTGTTTTGAAACAGTTTCAAGGCTATTTTATCTTTTTTTCATTAAAGTGAATAAAAAAGAAATAATAGATAACAGAAATAGAATTAAAACAATGAGAGTTAAAGTTATATAAATGGCTCACTCATGTTCCTTGTTACATGGAGCGATCTCATTGAAGAATAATTGGAGTTTATGGCAGAAAGGTGGAAGAGGAAAGACATAAAATTACAGTAGCACCTGAGTTTATGGGTGTTTCAGGTTGCCAAAAGGGTGCTTCTCAAATAAAAGAAATCAACAAGGATTTGTTTGCATTCAAAAACTCTGCATTCGTTTATAAACATGAGCATAGCAATCTTCCCCATGCAAGCACAAATGTGCCTAAACTAGGAAAGAATTGCACTCTCTTTCAAATGGTAAAGTAATTAGCGAAAGAGCTTAGAGTAACATGTTAGATTATTTATCTGAACGCTTTTTGTTTTTTTTTAACAAGTATTGTTAGCCTCTTTTTTATGCACATTTATTTTTTTGAACTTTATAAAATGGTTGTGTTTGTAGTCAGCTCAATACATGTTTTACTCCTTGAGAGCTTTTCCTTTGGTAACTACAAGTTTTGGAAGATTTTCCTGTTATCTGCTATTAATTTTTAGTCTACTCAATTATGGTTACAGGGCATATTTTCCGTTGCTTTACTTATACACGTGGTTTATCACCTTGCTATTGGATTGGTAGCGTCTTTTTTGTTCTCAGAAATATTTGTTTTTTCAAATGTATTTCACTGCTGCAGGGTCTCACTATGCAGCTCAGACTCATAGTGATCCTCCTGTTTTCTGCATCTACAGCGCTGGGAAGACAGGTGTATGCCACTGCAACTGGAATCTGTGGCATGCCCAGCCCTCTCTGAAGATAGGACTGGTGATACACGTGATGCGAGAGATTGAACCACGGTCCCTTGGCTTGCCTAAACTTACCTAAACACATTCTTTAGTCTATTGAGCTATCTCTCTGGCACCCTTCCAGGAGTATTTGAATGGTTTCTTACGCTGAGCAACAGTCTCCGGTACTCAGGGCTTGAAACAGATGTGGTGGTGTATCAGGAAAACTAGACCTGCTGTCTTGACAGCTCATGGAGTTAACAGTATCTTGGTGCATGGTCCATCACAACATAATTCTCATGAAGAAAATAACAAGGGAAAAGACTTTGTCACTGCTAAATACAGGTTGGAGTATCAGATTTCACATCTCTTTAGAAAACAAATAAATCTTTATTTACTTTCTTAACTTTGAATGTCAGAAACCTGAGAAAAGTAACGGAGACATTACAAATTTAGAAAATATTGTACAATGTGTTTTGGTAACTCTAAATTAGCCTAGCCCATTTCATCCCTCTTTAACATACAGGGCACTGAGATAACAGTGACTAATTTTCAAGATTCAAAAGTGCATGAAATTTGTACCCATTATAAGGTCTAGTTCCACACCTTTGTCTCTTAAAGTGATGCATATAAATCCCCAGTCGTTGTCCTGAATCCGTAATCCGCGGAGTGTCAGGAAAAGGTGAGCTGCACTTGACTGACACCACAGACAGAGACAATTACCTCCTGGCGTGGAACCAACACACAAACCATGAAGATTTGCTGGAGATATGAACATGACGTCTTCACATAATGAATAATTGGACCCCAGTCCACAAACACCCTACAAAATGGACCTTCACTCTTATGTGGGCAGACCAGTCTGTCTGCTCCATCACAGGTGATCCTCCAGCTGCCCAAATCAGAATCCTTTCCCTTCGTTCTCTTCTTTCCAAAACAACGTTTATTTCTAAATTCATGTGATGACTTTAGTTTTAATTTTCATTATAACTACATCAAGGACTTATGCTGGCCAGTGACACTGTCACAGGTGCCAGTCCAACCAGACAGCTTTTAGATGTACACTAAGATGGAGATTGGGGCTCTGGTGACTATGTTTACTCCAAGTCCCTTAGCTGTAGAGCAGCATTACCAGGTTAATGTTTTAGGCACTTAGCTGCTGGAAGTCTAGTATTAGTGAGAAGATCATTGGTGACAGAGAATCACGTTGATTCAAAGACTGGTAATCATGAGAAGACAAAGCAGCTCTTACTTCAAAGCTCCATGTTGGGGATGGCTCAGGGATCGATGGGGATTTCAAACGGCGGGAGAATAGGTGCACCAAGGCAATCATGAAGGCTACCTGTTGGAGTGTTCTTCATTATCCAGGATATAAATCTCCTTTTCTTCCTTTGGCTGGAACATCTTAGTGGACTTAAGGCTTGTGAACCTCATTCCTGTATGTTCCTAAAACAGACATCACGTTAAACTTCACTGTAACTAAATCCTTTGTGTTAGAAGAAAATTCAATGGTTTGAAATCGTGTGACAAGATATGCTCCAAGAAAGGGGAGAAAGTAAAAGGAGTTTAAAAGGGTAATAACCTCAGAGAACCCAGACAAGCTCAGATTCCCAAAGGAGCTTCCGTGGTACACTAGGGTAGTGGCTCAAGCATTTAAAGGCATCTCTGGCTCTGTGTCTTTGAGTCTCTGCCTCCCTCTTGCCCTCCAGTGCTTTTCGTATTTG